>NW_013953158.1:6340-10462 GCF_001266775.1 Austrofundulus limnaeus
AAGTGGGAGAACTTGCACAATTGGTGACTGACTAAATACTTATTTTCCCCACTGTAGGTACAGCTTGGCCACTTTCAGCTCTTGCATAACATTTTGATACTTTCAACTAGCTATTTGCTACTTTAGCTTTTAAGATATAGTTTTGCTTCTTTTTCCTTTTGGTTAGTATTTTGCCACTTTTATCTATTAAGTATTTTGCTTTAATTTTTTAAAGTTAGTGTGTTTTTTTAATGTCAAACAACTCACTTTCAGCTTCTTCAGCCAATGTTAGCATACAATTATCCTTTCCATTTATTTACATTTTTTGCTGAAAAGACACATTTTCCTTTGGAAAAAAAAAATTTAGTTGAAACCAAAAGCTACATGTTTCTGCTCTGACTGCTGTGACTCTCTGCAGGCTCTGGTAAACGAGTGGGATGAACAAGAAAGGCATAAGAGAGAGCAAGAGCAGCTGGAGTCCAGTTTGTTCCGCAGCCGCAGTCAAACCCACGGCTCTGGACTGACGGAGGACCAACAGGAGGAGSAGGACTTCAGGCTTCAGTTCCCGCAGTTCAACACGGTACTCATGCAACTCCTGTCACTGGTCAACTCTACGCATCACGCTTTGGTCATTGGGCCTCAAATATAATGTGTCATTTAGTTCAGTCGAGTATCCAGTTTATCCAGGTTTTTACTTTTTCACTTCCCCTACCTATTTAGGAATAGAAACTCATAAATATAAAAACAAACTTTGATTTTTTTTTAACAATTAAGAGTTAAAAACATTAATTTATATTTTATTTAAAAAAATAAAACAAAATTAAAAGCTCCTCTGAATAAGGACAACCAGACCAGTCTAAAACCAATGTTCTCAAATAAAGATGGAGGTTCTCAGGAGGTTATATTCATAGATATATTTTAATCAAATATTAATTAAATAATTTAATAATTATATAATAAATATAAAATCAGGCAGTACAGTGGCACAGATGGTAGAGCAACATATTGCCTCTAAGGAAGAAGGTAGCTAGATCAACTTTCTGTTCTCCAGGTACTCCAGTTTTCTCTCTCAGACCAAAATCATATTTATTATATGACACAAAAGCAAATAACTTAATAATTNGAAATTAAGTGTTAACGAGCAGTTGGACAGGTGTACCTAATAAAGTGGCCGGTGAGTGTATACTGTATCAGGGGTGAAACGATACAGAAAATTCACGGTTCAGTTCGATACCTTAGTCTCACGGTTAGATATTTTTTCGGTACAAAAACAGAGAAATGTCCATGCCCCTTTAACTTGTAATTTATTTATATTAATTATGAACATTTGTTTAACCTCAAAAGTACAGTTTTTAAATTAAATGCTGCTGAAACAGCAAGTTCCCCTTCAGTCAATACACTCAGTACAACATCATGTGTGGGAAACCACGCTCCTGCGTGTCCTGGCTGAACCCACCTCTAATCACACCTTTAGGCAGGTGACGTGATGAGGACAGATGTCAGGCTCCGCCTACACATGTATATATACTGTCACCATCACAGCCACTCCTTAGTTCTATTGCTCTTCCCCTCGCTAGAGCCCCACCTCTTCCAACCTAGCTAGTTAGCTGCTGCTAGTTAGCTTTGTTTGTTGGAAGGCTCTTAAAGATAGCTTAACTGCTTTTGTTGGTGTCGGCCGCTGCTGCCTACAGGTAAGTGTGTCTGTCCGCGGAACGCTAGCTTTGAGTAGCCTTTCATTTCAACAAAATAGAATATTTTGTGGTTCGGGATGAGCGCAAAATTACCTCAAGGAGCAGAGGTCGTCGGTCGCCCCTGTGGGTGTGGCTTCTTGCTCCATGACAGGGACCAGCACGAGTCTTGCCCGGTCTGTCCGGGGGTCGTTCACACTCAGAGAGCGTTGGCGGAGCCCGAAGCATGTGCGTTTCGCCGCTAGCTTTGTCGTTCAACCCTGGAGGGACGGGTTAAGTCCTTAGAAAAAGTGCTGGGTGAAACCGTGGTCTCATGAAAAGACCCACTCCTCTCCGAGTCCAGTAACCCGGTTCCGTCCGAGTCTGACGAGGAGTATTTGTCGGTCAAAGTCCCCGCTTCCAGCTGGGCGGACCGAGTAGAGTACAGGAGGGGTTAGCTGTTTATATTGGCTTGGATGTTCATCTGTCGAAAGACGACGAGGAACCCGGCCCGGTCTAGAGGCCTGCTGCTGCGGAGGCGGACCAGGAGGACACGTCTTTTCTCTCCTTGTGTCGTCGTACGGTTCAGAACAAAAGCCGTCGCGGTTCGCGGGATTTTTCTCCCCACTGAACCGACTGCGGTGAAAAACCGTCTTCCCATGTTCCCAGACTTCGTCTCGGAGCTGACGTCCTGCTGGAGCAAACCTCTGTCCACCGGCGTCACAGTGCCCGGTTATGGGCAGTATTTCTGTGTAGTTTCTGCTGCGCAGCTTGAAAAATTTTACAAGGCTCAGGCCACCACTGCTCACGGTCTGAGCTCCATTAGCATGCTCCAGACATACCAAGCTATGTCTCTGGAGGAACTCGGAGCTCTGGTACCGCCCGAGAGTCCTCTGTTACCTCTCTTTAACAAGGTCAGACTCACAGCGCATTACATCCTCTCTGCGTCCTGCGGTGCAGCGCTCTCCCTGGGCAGAGGGATGGCTTCAACCCTGGTGGCGCAGAGGCATCTGTGGTTGACGCTCTCTGATGTCCCGACAGAGACTGAGCTGCATACCTGGACGAACCAGTTATAGCTGCTGGGTTATTTGGTCGGTCTCTCGACGTCATTCAGACAAAGTTTTATCTGAGGGGAAAGCAGGCTGAAGCCCTGCGCTGTATTGTCCCCAGACGTGACGCGAGACAGAGGACTAGCACACAAAAGCTGGCTGCTCAGCCGCCTCCTGTTAAGAGAGCAGTGCTGCCTGGGAGCCTGAGCACCCAGTCAGTGCAGCCTCAGAACTGCAACCAACCTCCCCGCCATTCGGTTTGGAGCAAGGGTCCCCCTCTGGGTCTTCTGAAGGGCTCGATGCCTCGGTGGAAGAAGACAGTCCTCCTAGCTGTGGGACTGTCACTTCAGGGCCAGGGAGACATGATCGCCTGCTATCGGCTGCTGCCCTAAAGGCATCTTGTTTGTTTTGTTCAGGGAACCAGCCCCAAGAGGCACTGCGTTTCCCTCACACAGTCTCCCAAGCACCAGTCCCACCACACTCACACAGTGTTTAGACTAAAAACCCCCAGTTTGGGTGCACTAAATGTTCAAAGCACAACTGTTTCTAACGTTTGTGAAAATGTGTCAAAAGTATCAAAGTATAAACTTTACACACAAATAAATAAAAAGCTATGGGCGACAGTCAGGTAATGCTGCGCCTCTCTCATACGACAGAGGGCAGCAGCACATCGCCAACACAAGTTGGTCGCCTAGCGATGCCACTCTCTCTCTGGCGTGCATGCGCACCATCCCCTTGGCTGTGGCCTGTTATTAAACCCAGTATACCTACCTGGGGTCTTACTGTGGTGCTCGAGGCTCTCTGTGACCCCCACTTTGAGCCCCTGGAGTCTGTAGATATGAAGTTCCTTTCATATAAAGTTGTGTTGCCTCTCGCACTAACAACTGTAAAACGGGTTGGGGATCTCCATGCTCTGACTGTGAATCCCTCCTGTATTCAGTTTTCACCTGATGGCTCCAAGGTGGTKCTGCATCCAAACTCAGCGTATCTCCCTAAGGTGATACCTTCTAACTACAGCTCCATGTCCATTGAGCTTTCTAGTTTTTATCCTCCCCCTTTTCCCTCTGAGGAGCAGAGGAGTTTACATTCTTTGTGTCCTCTACGTGCACTGCGTGTTTACATTGACCGCACACAGGAGGTGAGGTCATGTGATCAGCTGTCTGTGTGTGTTCCTAACCCACTCAGGGGCAGGGCTCTGTTCAGACAGAGACTCTATCTTGTTAGCTTACAGCAGCAGGGGTCTCCCAGTCCCATCTGGTGTGAGAGTTCACCCCACCAGGGCTGTAGCAGCATCCTGGGCCCTATTTAAAGGGGTACCTGTGAGTGACATCTGTGCTGCGGTCTGTGGTCTGAACTGCTGCACTAGCATGTTATTATGACCCAAGTTTGGTGCTGCTCTGCGGGGCGTTTATATATGTCCCATACAT
>NW_013953158.1:10472-12207 GCF_001266775.1 Austrofundulus limnaeus
GGAGTGGGTTTTCTCCAGTTACTCCAGTTTTCTCTCACAGACCAAAATCATATTTATTATATGACACAAAAGCAAATAACTTAATAATTTGGGATAACACTACAGTGGATGTAGTTTGTAATTGTGCTTGTTTTAGTCTTTATTTCCAGTTTTGGGGTTTTATAATCACAGTTTTTCTTCACAAAAGTAAACATCAACAAACAAATAAAAATTTTAACATATAGAAGAGGTGATGCCTTTAAATTTTAAAAATCTTGTTCCTTGTAAATGTCTTTAGAATATTTATTTTGACTTTTTTAAATAAAATGACAATCATTTTTGAAGAGAACTGTCCCCCCCCGAAAAAAATTTTCTGCAGGCGCCACTGGTTGGACAAAGTTACCAGATGTGAGCAGAAGTTGTTTAAAGTGTCATTGTGTGACAGTGCCTAAAAGCAGAACTGTAGTGTAATTATAGGCTGAACTGTATTGTGAACAGGGATAAGTTATTTTGTGATTAATGGTTAAATCGTGATTCAAATTATTTTTTAAGGGGAGATCTTCTGGGTTTTTAACTGGTACTGTTTTATTCAGGACTTTGAAGATATCCTGACCCAGATGAGTTTGGAAGGTCCAGCAGACGCACAGCTAAAACCTGCAGACAGGTCCTGTCAGGAGGCTCCTGAGGTGGGCTCTCTGTCTCAGTCTGCTGTAAACACACTGGTCCAGGTTCATCAGCGCATGTGCCTGGGCTATGCCAGGTCTCTGTGGTACCAGAGCACAGCTCCAGCCAATCAAACTCAAGAACACATCCAGGCCCTGGTTTCTTCTTATAGGATTTCATCTCCTGTCATCTCATCCTTCTATCACCTGATTGGTCAGTACCTTTGATTGTATTATTTAGATGTAAAACAATGAAGGTTTTAATGAAACATCTGTTTCCTGTGTAGATTGTGAGTTGGACCAGCAGCTGGCAGGCAGCGGTCTGTTGCTTTCTGCTGTTCTGCAGAACATTGTGCAGGGGTCGAGGGGTCCCGATGAGCTGGTGATGACCTCTGAAGGACCGTATGACTTCTATCAGCAGCCCAACATGAGCGAGGCTCGTCTCAGTCTGCCTGTGTTGGAACAGCTGATGGAGGCGGTGAAGCAGAGACTGGAGGACTGGCCTGAACACCCTGCTCTCATGCAGGTCAGTGCACCTCCTCTCAACCAGCTCTAAGGGGTGTTGGTGCTTCGTTTTAGTGTTTGTCTGTCAGATTTCCAATGTTTTATCAGAACCTTTGTTTGTCATTTAAAATATTATTATTATTACTATAAGCTTGTACTATTTATGTATTGTATTGTAGGTACAAATGGACATTTCTGTGGTTAAGATGTGTCGATAGTAAAATTATGTGTCAACTCATTTTTGTAATCAACATGATTTAGTTAGAGTTAAATAACTTGTTGTCAGCTGAAACACCATGTAGTAATTATCCAATGGGAGGCTCCTGCCTATTTGCTCAGGTAAATCCAGGTCCAGACCCAGTTTGGTCCAGCATCTTTGGGATTTGATGATCCAACAAGTACAATCGATACAGACCTGAGCTCATCCCACATTTAAAGGATCTGTTCCTGACAGCTCAGTGGTACAGTCCACAGCAGACCGCTGGAGTTCTGGTGTACGGAGAGCCGTTTTTTGTTTTTGTTTTTTTTCAAAATACAATCAATCAATAAATAAATAAAGTACAATCGATACAGACCTGAGCTCATCCCAC
>NW_013953158.1:12282-14178 GCF_001266775.1 Austrofundulus limnaeus
CATTTAGGTATTTGATGGAATATGAATTAATACTTTATTAATTACATTATTTATTTATTTTATTTTGGGGAAAAAAAACGACTCTATACTGGTGGGGGTCAGTGCTGTTATAAATCCATAGATGATTAAATAAAAACTCTTTAGATGACAGCTGAAACATCTTCAGCTACAGAGTAAAAATCCGGTTGCTTTGTTGATAATTTTTTTAAGGTGATTTTCTTTGTCTGCACCAGCACACGACTGTTGTGTTGACAAAATATAAAGTAGGGGATCATTTTTTTATGTCTGCACCATTTTAGACAAATTTGTAGACATGAACTTGTAGACAGACTTAGAGATAAGATGAGGAGCTCCTTCATCTGGGGGTAGCTCAGATTTCTGACCTGACCAGAGTAAGAGGAAAGACATTTATAAACGGATAAAATGAATCAGTGATAAGACAGAGGAAATATGACTCTCTTGTATTAAAGGGGGGTTATCATGCTAAATTGACTTTTGAGTTTTATATTATGCAATAATGTCATTCCCTCATAAAAAACACACCCAGCATGTTGGAGAAATCCTTGAATCTCCTGTGGTAGACATGTGGAGCTGCCTAAATGTTTGTTGGTACCAAGCTCCGCCTATTTGCACAAAGCTCCTCCCTGGAGCTCAGTCTGCAGCCAAGCTGCCGCCCCACAGAGCAGCCCTCCCCACTCCACCAGCCGTGCTGAAGTGGGAGTGTTGGAAATGGTAGGAGGTTCTTAAAGAGACAGAGGCSAATTTCAAGGTTTTGATATATACAGCATTTGATTTTCATAACAATTGAACGGAACATTGATACTTGATTGTGGTATAGAACTGAATTATGTTTCTGGAAAATACACARTACTCCCCATGCCTGTGTAGAAAACAGAATCTCACAAAATGTTTCATGTGTTTCACAAATGAAATGTTCTCTTTTTTATTTGTGTTTCAGCTGATTAAAGTCATAGAGAGGATCTTGGCTTTCAGTCTGGACAGTCCACTTGCAAAGTTTCTGAACGGTTTGGAGATCCTGCTCAGTAAAGCACAGGTAGTTTCACAACACGTGTATCATGTATGAATGTGTTCATAAATTTAACTTAAAACTAAATTGACGGTCGTTTCTTTGTAAAGAGAAAAAGTAAATACCTCAGAAGATAAAACTTTTTACTCAGACAGGGTGTGTTCTGTTTTTTTGGTTGTTTATTTTCCCACAGGACTGGGAGAACAACGCCAGCAGATCTGTCTCTCTACGGAAAGAACTGGAAGCAGTCACTCAGCTCATCATCCAGTGGCGCAAACTGGAGCTGAAGTAAGATGAGATGTTTCTTTGAGATACTTGTAAAAATGCTCTGAACAGGTAGGTACATGTGTTCTGCTACCGTCTGGTTTGTAGTTGCTGGTCAAACAGTCTGGACAACGCAATGAAGCGACACACGGAGAAATCAACCAAACACTGGTTCTCCATCTACCAGATGGTTGAGAAGTATTTAGAAGAGGAGAGGGAGGAGGCAAATACAGGTACAGAACATCTCCCAGAGTGAGTTGAGTCATTAATCAGAAGAGTAATGTCCTCTGGTCTACCTTCTGTTCCTCATCTCTGACCTCTGCAGGCGAGAARGCGGAGCATCTCTCTCTGTCTTCAGTCTGCTCCACTCTCCAAGCTTTCATGGAGGGATCCACGGTGGGAGAGTTCCACACCCGTCTAAGAATGCTGCTCAGCTTCCACTGTCACCTCCTGCTGGTCCCCAACCAACCTGGACGAGGTCAGGAGTTAGCCCCGCCTCCTGTCACACATTGCACATGCAAGAAGTCCACCGTCAGCTGTGTAAACTGCTGTTTGCAGTCATTTCATTTAATTCATCTACATGTTCATTATACACAATATTTTGT
>NW_013953158.1:14223-18986 GCF_001266775.1 Austrofundulus limnaeus
TTGTTAGTCAGTGGCCCTCTTTTACATGTGACTAAAGAGCTAATCAAGCCTATTGTTAGGCGATGGCCCTCTTTTGCATGTGACTAAATAGAGCTAATCAAGCCTATTGTTAGGCGATGGCCCTCTTTTGCATGTAACTAAATAGAGCTGATCAAGCCTATTGTTAGGCAATGGCCCTCTTTTGTATGTGACTAAATAGAGCTAATCAATCCTTTTATTAGGCGATGGCTCTCTTTTGCATGTGACTAACCTGTTTGTCCACCATGTGGAGGCAGTGCTTATAAGGCTGAGTTCACCTGAAACTCATCAGACTGAAGAAGTCCCTTGGAGAAGAGACAAAACGTTTCACTAAAGAAGAACCCATCCAGAGGACCTACTTGTTTTTTCTTTATATATGTATGATTTTATCTTTTTTATAATTTATAAGCACTTTGAGCTTGTCCTGTTTTGCAAGTACTCTGATCCACTTCACTTCAGATTGGGTGGTTGACCAGAGGCCTTCTTCTCTGTTTGTAGGACTACAGTTTGTTCCTGGTTCTGTTGGTATTAACAAGGTGGCCTTCATACATTTTTCTCACATCAACTGAAGAGCTCTTGCACAATATGTTACCAATACACAAGAACAGAGAAACAATTAGTCATATGAACATGTTTTCTTTAGGTTTGCTGGGTCAGATTACTTGTAAAGGCCCCATCTTGGGTCAGAACTGTAGTTTTGGACACAATCACTTTTTGTTATAAACGGTGAGCTTCTGGTACAGTCGTTTAGTTTTACATGGAAAAAGTCAAGTTTTTTATTATTAAAACAGTCAGTTCTCTTCTTGACAGCATCCTTCTTTTTTCTTTAGTTAATCCTCCTTCAGTGACCATCAGCCTCACTAGCTGCGTTTCCACTGCAAATGTGCGCAAAACTTTGTCAATATTCTGTTAGTGTCAGAAAAACAGTTTCACAACTGCGGTGTTTCCATTAAGTAAGAAATACTATTAAAGTCACGCGTGAATATGTTTGTTCTCGCGATAAATCGTTACAAACATGGCGGGGATGGATGTAAACACATAGCACGTTGCTACCACAACACTAGCGCTCATCATCAGAGGAGACGTCGGCGTCTTTTATCGAGGCTTTCCAGWGACAAGTCCCTACTTGGGAGCGGCTACGTATGCTGTGTTTTTGGGAAATTGTAGTCGGTGAGTTTACTATTTTATACAACTTCTGTGATATTACTACTATTTCTACTTCCTGTTATCTTCTTCGTCATCGTCTTTTTCGCCAGTAGAAACAGCCGGTTGTTGATCATGTGACTCCTGTGATGTGAAAAAAGTGTTTCCATTGCAGTTCTGCGAAAAACACCAATTTCAATACGGCCGAAATACCACCTCATCCTAGAGCAAAAAAGTTTTGTCGAAAAATGTAATTTCTTTCAAATTTGACGTGTTTCCATTGAGCAAATTTAATTTCAAAATTCTAATTTGCGCATTTTCGTGGTCAATGGAAACAGCTACAGAGGCTGCGGTTCTCCTCAACTTCTTTTTCCTCTTTCAGCCCTTGGTATTTCTCATGTTGCCTCTTCTTGATGTTACAGTTTGGGATTGCTTTGTCTGTAATGTCTGATAAACTTGCAGGTCGGTTAAGTGATATTGATTAAAACCCGGTCCAGACCTCAGTGGTGCCAGTAATCATTGTACCATTCGGTCCTGTTCTCCAACAGAGTTCAGGAACCACCACAGAGATCTGTTTTCTGTAGAGTGCAGTACTAACAACAGATAAGATACTGAGCAGAACCTTCAAGTCGAGAACCAGAATCACCCAAAGAATTATATCTGAACACAAGATGAAGATGACTTTAAACATTACTGAAGTTTATCAGTTAAATAAATTAATAATACAGGAAATAACCTTTTACCCACAGCAGAGTGAAAATCACAAGACACCCTGTGGAAACACTTGTTCTTCTTGTTTAGTGAAATAATCTGAGGTGTTGTGTTACATTACAGAGTCTCTATCCAGTGTCCTCTGGAACCTCCATAGATACTACAGTCAGTTCTCTGAAAGCATCCAGGCCAGAATCACTCAGCTCAGACAACCTGTTGAGAAAGAACTGAAGGTCTGAACACGAGATTTCGCCAATATTTCAAACTTCATTTACTGTCTGCCCTCTGACAAAATCTACGCTGATRTACGTTTTTATTTTCAGGACTTTGTCAAGATCTCCAAGTGGAACGATGTCAGTTTCTGGTCCATCAAGCAGTCAGTGGAAAAGACCCACCGGTACTTGATCTGAGCAGGATGTGAACATTCTCCTGCCAGTTCTGCCTCCTAATTCTTTCTACTTGGGCGTTTCTTTTTTCAGCACCCTCTTTAAGTTTGTGAAGAAGTTCGAGGCGGCTCTGAACAGTCCAAGTCTTCCTGCTCTGGTGGAACAAGGAGGTGGTGTAGGAGTGGATCATGAAGACACTGACTTGAAGGAAAGTCCCCTCCAACAGCTTCATGGAGTCCTGAAGAACACCCTGCCTGGAGCCGGCAGAGACCTGCACATCCAGGTCTCAGAAAGTTCATGTGTATGCACCGCAGTGGTCCCGCTCTTCCTAACAGAACCTGTTTCACGTGTTTGTTTCAGAATGTCGGTCCTGATGAAGGAGTTGAAGCATCGTCCTTACAGGCACGTCTGCCTGCTCTTTCTCAGAGGATGAAGAAGATCTGTAGCCAGGTGCAGAGGCAAAACCCAGTGCCTGATCTGGCTGAAGATCTGGACTACTTCACAGGTAAAGCTTCCTCTTAAGCCAATTAAAAATTACAGTCATGTTGTTCACAAAATGTACTCTTTTGGTTGATTTAAGGAGGTCTATGACTGATCTGTAACCCACATAGGAGCTCATCAAAGCAGCCAAGGCCTGCAGAGATGTGTGGTTGGGTTACGCCCTGAACCTGGCAAATCAAAACCAGTGGAGCTGCACAGACACCCAGTTAATGCTCATCAAGTCTCACACAGGGTTCCTGCAGATCCTTAAAAAGTTTTTAAAAGCATTGAATTCATCAATCCAAAAATAAGGCCTTAATTAGCCTTAAAGGTCTTAAATCAGTCTTTCAAAAGTCTTAAAAATGTGAACACATTGTAAATAGGATGATTGTAATTCATCTCAAATATTAAAATAATTAGTTGCATTTATTTTTTTAATATTCAAATGCAGACATACCCCTTTGACATCACTTCCTGTTATTTCACATGCAAATATCTCAACAACTGTCCATCTGAGTGATGTCAAATTCGTTTTGTAATATGTTTATAATGTCTTTACAAAAATGCATTCACTTTTCTTACAAAAAAAATTGATGTAACGGGCACTTTAAGGTTTCATCTACAGCAAATTGGGGTTAAGACCCCACTGTGAGTCCTAAAACTCCAAATTTTGGGTCATTGGAGGATTTCCAGAAATTAAATGAAGTTCAAAACTGAGTGCCAAGAACGTTTCTGCTRTAGTTAGAAATGGATAAAAACAATTGGTCTGTTAGCAATGTTTGAATACTTCAACAAAAAATAYTTTGGTTTATGAGTTTCTGCCAGTTTTTATTTTTTTGTTATTTGTTTGTTATGAAATTGGTCTTAAATTTAATTTCACTTGGCATTAAAAAGTCTTAAAAGGTCTTAAATTGGACTTACCTTAAACTGTAGGAACCCTGTCACAGGCTCTGAGGATCAGGCCCACATTCTGCTGACTGCCATCCTTCACAATGTGAACTTACAGTTTGTTTTCCTATCTCTGTTATCAGATAAAGTCATCAACAACCTCCAGGAGCTGCAGAGCCTCGCTGCTGACCCAACAGCTGATAAAGACAAGCAGAAATCTGAATTCAAGCACATCCAGCAGCAGAAGCAGAGAGCTCTGTCTGACCTGTTCAAGAAGCTTTCTGAAATGGGTCAGTTCCTTTCACCTTTTCTTCTTCATCTGTATTAGTTATTACGAATGTGTGTTTTAATCATCTGATTTCTGTTTTAAGGTTTGTCGTATCGTAAGGGCCTGACGTGGAACAGGACGGCAGATTCTGAGACCCCCCTGTGTTTGCAGCCCCTGGAGATGACCACGGCCCTGTCTGCTGTGAAGAACCAGGAGCTGGCTGAGAGCAGGTAAACACACAGACTCACAAAGAGCTGACTCACCTTCAGTCTGTTGAGTAAAAGAATGATCACATTTGTACCAACAAGTTCACATTAAAGATAAAAAAACTGCTCTATACCTGTTACAGCTTTGG
The DNA here is from genome assembly GCF_001266775.1 of Austrofundulus limnaeus. Lineage (NCBI taxonomy): Eukaryota > Metazoa > Chordata > Actinopteri > Cyprinodontiformes > Rivulidae > Austrofundulus > Austrofundulus limnaeus. The sequence continues at coordinate 18,473 of NW_013953158.1, forward strand.
GAAATTGAGATAGAAAAACTCAGAGTATTTACAGTGATTTTCTGCTTTTAAAGCAGCATTTAGCCTCACTTTGTATTTCTTTTCTTTGGCTGAATCTCCAGTCTTGGTAAATCCTGTTTAGATATATTGTTGTTGTTTTGTGTTAAGTAGCTGCATTTTGTGTCCATGCTTGTCGTTGTAGGTTGTTTCCAGAGTTAAAGACGGCGTGGCATGGATGTCAGAAATATTTCTACCGTTCGTGGGCCAGGAGGAGCGCCCTGCAGACAGCTCTCCAACACGCAGCTAAGGTCACAAATTGATCATTTGTACCCCAGAGGCATAATGTGTAAAAAGTCAAACTAAGTTCTCTCCTAACGTTAGTAGTGCTGTTTGCTGTAAATGTTTTAACTGCTGCTACTCAAACTGAAGTCTGGCTTCTTCCTGTACAGTGGTTTGCAAAAGTATTCATACCCCTTGAACTTTTCCATATTTTGTCACATTACAACCACAAACATAAATATATTTCACTGGAATT
>NW_013953158.1:19086-22119 GCF_001266775.1 Austrofundulus limnaeus
TTTCAAAACTACAGCCCTTTAAGAAGAATCTTGTCTGCCATCTGCTGGACACTTTTTGTTGTGCTCATATTTAGACGTCCTATTTTGCAAATGCTGCTTTCTTGAAATTTGGTATGCTTGTTTGTCTTTGTGTCTATGGTGTATAATGATGTGATTGTGATGCTGTTTTTCTGAGTGTTTATGTGCTGCAGAACAGGAACCTGCTGTAAAACAGCAATTATGCTGAGTCAGGCTTGATTTTTAGTAACCTTTTCCTGTTAAATCAAATCAAATCAATGTCAGGGAAACACCTTCCCATTGTGATCAAAATCCAGTGAGGCTTTTCATCAACACATAAATAGCTTTTATTTGTGAGATATAATAAACTTTCATTAAAATGAGCATATTTTATTGTGTTTGTGTCTGATGTGTGTGTTTGTGTCTGGCTGTAGGAGCTGGGTGTGGGAACCATCGAGCGCTGCAGAGGTTTTACCGCTGACCTCTTCAAACTTCTCCTGAAGCAGCGGCGCTGGCTGACCAAGCTCACTGATCAGTGGTTCTCCCTCAGGTCAGTCTGATTACAAGACAGAGGACAAACATCTGAAAACACTGAAGAATTTCACTGGAACTACAACTGGCTTCTTTGAGCCCAGGAGCATCACACTCATTTTCACACAGGGCCACATGACCTTAATGGTGCCACTTGTACAGTAATTAACTTTGATATTTCATGTTTAACTTTCAGCTAAACATGAAAGTCACGTTCCTCCTCTTCTTGTTTAGTTAAACACCACTAATTCCTGGTTTTAATTTGCTGACAGTGTCTGAGTGAAGACACCTGCCTTAACTTAATACTGCAAATCAAACAAAGACATTACTGAATAATTGTAAAAAGCAGCTGTCTGGACTGAAAGTATTCTCAACATGATCAATTGTAGCATCATTTCCAAAACAAGTCCAATTTTTGACACTCCCAGAAGATCAGAATCAGTTTTATTGCCGTTGTCAATGAATAGGATTCACAGATTAGGAGTTTGCTTCGGTGTAAAGATGCAATAAGTATAAAATATAAGAAATAAAGAAAATACAATTGATAAAGGAAAAATATAATAAAATATATAAAACACATGTTGTGTTGAATGCAGTAATCRGAGAAGATGAAATAGTTGGAGTGGTGCAGTTAGATCCAGTGTGACCAGAAAAACAAAGTCAGGTTTGTGCAATTTAAAATCCAGTGATAAAGTTATAAAGTCACATGAATCTAAATGTTCAAGAGTCCGACAGCAGAGGGGAAGAAACTGTTCTTATGGTGGGATGATCTGGTCTGAATGGACCAACCCTTCCACCGGAGGGGAGTTATAAGAACAGGCTGCAGGGTGAGAAGGGTCAGCTGTGATCCCACCTGCTCGCCTCACAGTCCTGGAGACCTACAGGTCATGGAGAGATGGGAGACTGCAGCCCATCACAGCAGAGCACACAACGCTCTGCAGTCTGTGTCTGTCCCTGCAGTGGACCCAACATACCACACTGTGATAGAGGAGCTGAGGATGACTCCATGATGGCCGTGTGACACCATCAGCCTGGCCGGCAGCTTAGATGAGGAAACTGATGGTTAAGAGTAGATGTGACTCGTCACATCTTTACTCAAACTAAACAATTCCTTGCTTTTTGACGCCACATTTTGATTATTAGATCATTCTGATTTTAAAGGGCCAATATTATGTGTTTCTCAGGCATATATTTAAATACTATACCATAATAAAGTATCCTTGTCATCTTTAGTTGTTATTAAAATGCTGAACAACAAACAAAAGAAAAAGACAAAGAAGCAGCCGAACTAGCAATCCTCAACAACTTTTTAATTTTTACACCAGGAGCCAAAGTTCTGTTTAAGGAACTCACATCCCCAGCAATCGGTGCTTGTAGGATTAAGCTGTACAAGGGTTCATACACCGCTAGTTGGCAGTGTTGTGCATATGTTGTATATGAATTGTTGCCAGCTAGTAAGTGTCAAATTGAACTTGTGCTTTAGAATTAGCTTCTGCTCATTTTCTGTGGCATAAGTGCTTTTGAAGTTGTGGACCTAAATATTTTTATAAACGCTTTGGAAATTGCGGAGCTAATTTTTGGATTAGCATTGCCCACTACTGAAAGTATCTATGTCACTTTTAGTTGTTATTAAAATGCTGTTTTTATGTTTAAATAGAAAATAAACTTATCTTCTCATCACTTCTTCTTCTGAACGCCTTGAAATTGGCCTCTGTCTCTTTAAGAACCTCCTCCTGCTCCTGTCCAATCACCGTCACCCGTCGGTCGGGGGGAGGGGGTCACGCGTGCATGGGGGTGGTTTGTTTCACGCGTGCACTATGATGCAGTTTACTTGGCATCTGAAAATACATTTCCTCAAAGGCATTTTGAATCTGAAAAGAACTTCACTGAGTGAGAAGTAGTGGATCTCAGCAAACAGCTAAGTTTCACTTTCACTTTGCTCTGTTACTGCCGAGAGCCTGCAGGAGTCATGGGCGGGGTGGGGAGTGTGGGGAGTGGGTGCGCTCTGCCATGAGGAAGTTCGGCTTAAAGACATGCCCCAGAGGTGTTTCTGGGTCCAAAAGTTGTTTCTGGTCCCCACCTGTCGTTTTGCTCCTCAGCTTGACTTCCTAAAAACACTGCAGGATTTCTCAAACATGCATGAATGAGTCAGAGCAAGGCTTTGGGCATGTTTTTTTATGATACTCAAAAAAGTTGATTTTACATGATATTGCCCCTTTAATGGTTCCAGACAGATGACTTGATTTGTCTTTATCAGGAAAATCTAATCCTGTTTGTGCATGATCTAATGAGGATTTCTTGATATTTGGAAGAGGTTACCTCAGACCATGTTTGGAAATCAGGATTTCCCAGCTGCTATTGAAAACTGTAAAATTAATTCTGTTTAAAATGGTAAACTTAATAAACACTTTTTCCTCAATGAATTAGGCTACGTTCACACTGCAGGTCTTAATGCTCAGTTTCGATTTTTTTTTAAAATCCGATCTTTGTGTGTGAACGTTCACA
>NW_013953158.1:26906-27685 GCF_001266775.1 Austrofundulus limnaeus
AATGCGGTCCCACGGTCCTCTGTGGCCCAAAGATAAAAAATGTTGTTCTTTTGAGGCCCTCAAGGTGGAGCTCGCGGCCCATACGCCAACATATGAATGATGTTTTGTTTGAATGTTTTTGTGTGTGTAGGAGCAGTTTTGGCACCATCTCCTCAGCTGCAGACCACTTGGCAGCTTTGGCTGCTCAGATGAGCAGCGTGGAGCAGGCCTTCACTGCGGCTGGGAGAGTGGGCGGAGCCAACATTCAGCCAGCCATAACTCAGAGCCTTCATTATGTTCGAGGACAGGTGGAGGCTTGTGTCACAGAGTTCACTACCTGGAAGAGCCAGATGCTCTGCTTAGGACCACAACCACCAGGTGAGTGCTTCCTGCATCGTGTGAACTGAGAAAACACTCATGGTAACCATATGTTAACTCATCGACCTCCAACACTGATACATCTTGTTAACTCATCGACCTCCAACACTGATACATCTTGTTAACTCATCGACCTCCAACACTGATACATCTTGTTAACTCATCGACCTCCAACACTGATACATCTTGTTAACTCATCGACCTCCAACACTAATACATCTTGTTAACCCATCGACCTCCAACACTGATACATCTTGTTAACTCATCGACCTACAACACTAATACATCTTGTTAACTCATCGACCTCCAACACTGATACATCTTGTTAACTCATTGACCTCCAACACTAATACATCTTGTTAACTCAGCGACCACCAACACTGATACATCTTGTTAACTCTTCGACCTCCAACACTGATACA
>NW_013953158.1:30092-30583 GCF_001266775.1 Austrofundulus limnaeus
TCGACCTCCAACACTAATACATCTTGTTAACTCATCGACCACCAACACTGATACATCTCGTTAACTCATCGACCTCCAACACTGATACATCTACAAAAAACAGATCATTCTTTGTTGTGACGTAATGTTTGTAATGTCATCCAGGCGAAAGCTTTATGTTTAACCTCTTAGAACAAACACAAACCAACTAACCAGGCTCGTATTTGCTGAATGATGAACGTTTTAAAGTAACAATTTTAAAAACCTCGAATAACAATATTTTGTCTGGGTAAAAAACATGATTTATTTTCAAATATTGAAAAATAAAATATAATTTTCTACAGAATAGGTGTTGTGAATGACTCTCAGCCATGATCACACCAAATTTAGTGGTGTTCAGCTCTACTGCTCACCCCACTAAAGCCCATTCCTTGTAAATGCACAGAGCTGTATAGTAATGAAGTACATTTACTTTGTTATAGTACTTAAGTAATTTTTTTGAAGATCTTGTT
>NW_013953158.1:31789-33870 GCF_001266775.1 Austrofundulus limnaeus
GTATTAGCTCAGTGTTAGCGTGACAAACAAGCTAAATTTTCAGTTACAGGCTGAGTCATTTCTACCTTCTCCTCTCTGTCAACGCTCTCTGGTTTCATTTAAAAGAGTCGATCATCAGATATTGTCCAAGATTAACCTTCAGGGTGGATATAGCTCGCTAGCAGCCTCGCACCAATGACCTATCCACATCATCATTTACCCAGAATGCTTTGCGTGTAAATAAAATGGCTCCATCTGTGTTAATATATTTATAAAAATTTACAAAACAAAACAGACTACAGTATTTTTACAGTTAAAATATATGTTTATCAAATAAAGTCTAATGTTACAACTAACCATGGATCCCTTTAAGAAATCAGTGAGATTTTCTCTGTATGTCTGTAGTCATGAAAAATGGGAAAAATCTGTGTAAATTGAGAGTTTCATTAAAACCTGTTCTATAATTTTAGAAATATTTTGCTAACAAACACATTTACATGACTGTTTGCCTTTTATGACAGCGAGTCATAATAATTATACATCGTTTCCAGTCAGAGGTAGTTATTCGTTGATTAAAGTCAACATAAAAACAATTCCCTACATCATTTGACATGCAGATAGACAGATAATAAAATCTGAGCATTTAGATTTATAAAAGTTTGTAATATGAAGTTATAAAATGTGGAAGCTTGTGTAACGATCGTATCTCTTTCAACATTTCTTCAGATTGACGTGTTTATCCTCTGAAAAACTGCTTTAGTTGCAAAATCACTTTTGGAGCCAAGGTTTGATGGAAGGATTCTCTCTTCTTTCTAGAACGCTCTTCTTGCTTTTATTCTGAGTTCTCATCGGAGCTGGAGGCGAACATCAGCAGAGTGCTGTGTGCTGTCCAGACGCTGATGAAGAGGAGAGAGAAGGAGCAGCAGGAGGACAAACTTGAAGACGTGCAGACAGGTGCTGATATCCGGACCCCCACCACTCCCCTAACCACTCACCCACAGCCACTCTCAAATATTTATTTATTTATTTTGCTTTAATCTGTCCCAGTAATAGTTACAAAATTCTGCCTTTTTGTCACCAACATTTTAAATGTAGCATTTTAACAGAGACTAAAATCAATTATTTTCTATGTTTGTAAAGGACAGAGCCAGTAAAGGGGCATGGGGGGTGTTTTTTTCTTCTTCTGCRTTCCCACACAATACTATTGCTCAAAGAATAGAAGAGTTTTTTTTACGTTAACAGTTTTTCTTGTTTTTGTTATTCCAGAAGGTTCAGAGGAGAAGGAGGAGGAGTCTGCAGACCTGCTAAGGCCTGGCCACTTGACTCAGCTCATGGGGGAGGAGCTAGAAGCAGAGTTAAAGACTCTGTCTGTAGGTGATGTCAGTGCTGGGATGAAGAGGCTGCTGAGCCGTCTCAGGARCCACAGAGATTCCTGTCAGGCATCAGAGATGGAGGTATGACCAGCAAACATAATAAAACTTCAGGGTATTGAAGGTCCCTCTCCTTGATCTCATCAGAAGCTCCTATTGTTTCATTATGTCACCCGGCTGGAGATTAGCCTGGGGTTGGGGGGGAGGGGGGTTACGGTCTTTGTGGAGCAGGTACAGTCACGTGGGATGAGGAGAACCAAGCATTTCCTTACAGGCCCTGAAACATAAAATTAAATTAAAGCTAAGTTTATATTAAAAAATGAGACTTTMACTGTATGTCTGTAACACGCAAAATAGTGGAAAACTTGTGTAACTTAGAACAATCCATACAACTTGACATGTTTGTGTAGGAATACACCTACACCTCTTATAACAAGTTATAAAGATTTATTATTTAGCAAGGATCTCTTATTTTTGGTTAAATATTACCGTATTTTTCGGACTATAAGCCGCACCCCAACATAAAAAAAACAGTACACCCAAAATTGTCGTCAAAAAACTGAATTCAACATCAAAACATAAAAAGCAAACCTTTAGGAATTAAAGTTTGGAGGAATACGGTTCATTTAACTGACCTTATTTTGGTAGTTTTCTTTAACTGCTTCTGGTCCAACAAAACGTCTCATTCATCATCCTCCGGTGCACTGAAACCATCGAAGTCCTCCTCTTCAG
>NW_013953158.1:34599-39313 GCF_001266775.1 Austrofundulus limnaeus
GATAAATGGCCCCCTGGAAGGCCAAATGCTTCAAGTTCAACCATCCATTCACTTATGGTAAGATACAATTTAACTGATATTTGGAGAACCAACAATGTTGTTCGGCGTTTGTTTTCACACTGACCTTTCATAGTTCCCCCAAGAAACCCCGAGCCGAGCTGCTGGGAAAGCCCTCCCGCTCCAGCATACATCACTGCATGGGATTCCTTCCCCGGGGAGTGCAATGAGGGAAAAAAGGTCAGCAGCTCTTCACTCGACGTTTATCCACAAACTGGTCCTGGATTAAGCTCCAAAGTTTTTATCAGTCAGATTCCACTGTGAAAAATGTCTGTCTTATCCCCTTTTATGAGTTTTTTGCCATTGACTATCTTTAAATCACTGCTTCCTGGTACAACAGTCGGCTCTGGAAGCGATCGCTTTTTTCTTCTTTTTTTTTTCCTTTCTTTTTTTTTTGAACCGAGTGGTTGAAGCAAATGCAGCATAAGAGCCCCCTGGTGGCTGAAGAAAAAAATCCATGTATAAGCCGCACCGGACTGTAAGCCGCATGGTTCAAAGTTCAGGGAAAAAGTCCCGGCTTATAGTCCRAAAAATACGGTACTCCAGTGCAAAATGAATGGACACACAAAAGTGACTGTCAGTAAGTGAATGTTGATTTGATCCATAAATAGATGCGATCGTTTATTTTACAAATCAGACAAAATCACCACAGCACACTTAATTGTGAGTAATCAGTTTCCTATATAAAGTTTTGGGACCAACAATAACAAAAGCTTCAAGCTTCTTAATTGTCAACCAGGCACTTTAAATAGAACACAAACATCAGCTTAAATGTTTAATACCAGACATTTGAGGCAATTAACTTAAGTTGGCAAGATATATTTTAAGAAAAAGGAGGAAAGTAAGATGTTAGCTTTTCCTAGCTTTAACTTAAATAAATGTGGGTTTAACCAGAGAAAGGCAGGGCGTTTCTATTCAGCGTCAGTCAGACAGCGAAGTTCATAACACATGCTAGTTTTAGCTTCAAAGATGATGTCTGTCACCTTGTCCAGGTATTTCGGGGTTCTGTTTAGAAAATCCTTTATAGGACCGTCAACCCAGGGACCCTCTTAAGGCGTGTTTTCCAGACCCGCTTGCGTCCACGTCAAGCCATAGAAAAAAGGTGAAGTCAAACCTGGATCCCGACTTCAAAATAAAACTTCCGACAGGAAGGTTTTCTAAGTTGGATCAACCAGGCATTAGTCTGATCCAGGCTGTGAGCTTTTCCGTGGGCGAGAAGGGCAAAACCTGACACAGTTTCTGCTCTTGACTCTCTCGAGAATCGAGCTGTCAGTGTGACTGACAGCGGTACGTCACTTTCTGCCGTCCGGGCTGGGCGTAAACTGTTAGTTTCTAAAGAGTTAGAGAGTATAGTTCCGCCCTCGGAGGTTGAGATTAGAAAAAGGAGTTTTCAAGGAAAGGGTTAGTCAGAGACTTGCCGTCGCCTTCTGAAACTAAACAAAGATTATTGCTTTTGTTCAGAACAAAACATTTCATGACCTATATTATCATCTGATGAGAACTTCTTCAAAACATCAAAGCCAGGAGGGTTCAACCCCAACACTTAAAGGGATCCCTGATTAGTTGTAACATTAGACTTTATTTGATAAAYATATATTTTAACTGTAAAATAAAGACTAAAAATACTGTAGTCTGTTTAGTTTTGTAAATTTTAAAATATATATTTTAACACGGACGGAGCCATTTTATTTACACACACAGCATTCTGGGTAAATGATGACGTGGATAGGTCCTCGGTGTGAGCGAGCTATATCCGCCCTGAAGGTTAATCTTGGACAATATCTGATGATCGACTCTTTTAAATGAAACCAGAGAGCGTTGACAGAGAGGAGAAGGTAGAAATGACTCAGCCTGTAACTGAAAATATGGATGGAGGACAACAGAGCTGCTTCATGGAAGAAGAACCTCAGCTTAGCCTGTTAGCTTTAGCGCCGACGATATATTGCCTTATACAGTATGTATTAGCTCAGCGCTAGCGCGACAAACAAGCTAAACTGAGGTCCTCCATCCTTATTTTCAGTTACTTTCTGAGTCATTTTTGCATTCCCCTCTCTGTCATGTGGATGGAGGACCTCAGTGACGAGAGGAGAATGTGTAGCGCTGAGCTAATATATATACTGTTTATTGTGATAGCATCGGGGATAAYGCTAAAGCTAACAGGCTAAGCTGAGGTTCTTCTTCCATGAAGCAGCTCTGTTGTCCTCCATCCATATTTTCAGTTCCAGGCTGAGTCATTTCTACCTTCTCCTCTCTGTCAACGCCCTTTGGTTTCTTTTAAAAGAGTCGATCATCAGATATTGTCCAAGATTAACCTTCAGGGTGGATATAGCTCGCTAGCAGCCTCGCACTGAGGACTATCCACGTCATCATTTACCCAGAATGCTTTGCATGTAAATATAATGGCCCCATCCGTGCAATACATTTTTAAACTTTTAGTTCAAAAATGATAAAAACTAAACAGCCTACAGTATTTTTACAGTCTTTATTTTGCAGTTAAAATAAATGTTTATTAAATAAAGTCTAATGTTACAACTAATCAGGGATCCCTTTAAACTTCAAAAGCAGGTCACCCTGGTCTTGTCCAGATAGAACCATGTGCACGATGTACTGCTGAAGTGTAGATCTCTCCTACATGCTTAGTAAAGGACTGAACCTCATTTAAAACACAAATAACCATTAAAAAGTTTTAGGGTGTACTCACACCTGACACATTTGATCCACTTTAAACGAACTAGAGTTTATTTCCCCCGGTGGTCCGGACCTTTAATGCAGGTGTGAATACACTAATGTGAACCCAGGTGTGGACCAAACAACCTGCCCAAGACCCATTTTCTCGGTCCACTTCCAAATGAACTTTGGTGTGGTTCACTTCTGATTGTTCTGAGGCCTCAACAATCATCTGGATCAAAGACCAGACCGCTACAGAAGATGTTTCCTGCCCACAGCCATCAGCATCTACAATAATTCTTTAATTAAATGAGTTACAACAACACCTAATTTCCCTCTGGGATCAATAAAGTATTTTTGACTTGAAGTGACTACAGACCTGTTTTGATGTTTGTTCATTTTGTGTGTGTTGTGGCTCAGGAGGTGAACATGGCATGCAGGATGTTGGTGCGTGTTGAACCTCTACTCGGGATTTACTCGGATCTGGTGCGGCACTACCTGGCTGTGTCACTTGGAGTACACAGGAGCACAGGCAAACTGCTGTCTGTCCTGGCCAGCATCTTCACTGAGCTTGCTCAGAAGGTATGGATGATGCACAACGTGTTGATTGAGCAGAAAACAGGATGATTCAGTAATACACCCACATGAGAACAGAAAACCAAGTAGCTGTTTTAATCCTCCTCAGGGATTCTGTCCGCCTCAGGAGCTGCTGGCTGCTGGAGATGGAGCTACTGAGTTTCATGACTTTGAAAATGGTGGCATTGGAGAAGGTGATGGCACCAAAGATGTCAGCGACAAAATTGAGAATGAAGATCAAGTAAGTAAGGTCCTGGGTTTTTCAAATTCCTCCGTAATTCAGCCCTACCATGGAGGTGATGTCAGTGTACTCGATGATGATGTCATACTGCAGTTGTCAGGAAAGAAACTCAAGTCTTTCACTGATCTTTAGTCTGTCCTTCTGTTTCAACGAGCTGTTTGCTGTGGATAAACTATAGGCAATGTTGCTCTGCAAGGCCCGGCCCGGGTTGGCCCAGCTTCAAACCCGGGCTCAATGTGTTTGCATTAACCCCGAGACCTGTGGTTCTATGTGCACCAGGATACTGCTGCACATTGRTTCACTGACGGGGGATTACGTCAAACAGATAAAAGTGACTTCAGATGAATAGTTTGCAGCAACTGTAACATTTTTTTCAACTGCGCAGTATCGAGCTACCGAACAGCAAGCAGCTAACGTTAGCCAACAATAGCTTACTGCCCTCCTTCCTCATGTCTTAAGCTGTTCACTGCTGGATGGTCTTCAGTACGTTTCTTTCAAGTTTGGTGTAATCCATTATGTTTTGTCACAAATAAAAAGAAAAAAGATTCATGTGTTTAAACAAAAGCAGCTCTGTCCTGGAGGAAATTTGCTGTCAATCAATCCAAGAGTTAATCCACGTGCAGAATTGTGCTGACGTCAAAATCATAAGCGTGTTGTACTTGCTTTTACCTGAACCACTGGAGAGGATGTTCTGAAATGTTGGTTATGTATTGTAACCCCAGTTTCTATGAGTGTAAGCGCAGCCCTCTAATAGAACAGTGTGGCTGTGGAGCGCGCTTGGAGACTCATTGGGCCGAGACCGAGCCGAGTCGAACAGCGTACCAGAGCATCTGTGAAGATTGTGTGCCGAGGCTGTCACTGTTAACAGTGAACACCAGAGGGCGCAAATTAACAGCTTTCTGTGAGGCACCGAAGTTACCGTTGATGTTTACCCCGGTGCCATACCGGAACCGAGTTTCAGTACCCAACCCTAGTCGCGCGGTTTTTCTGCGTTCATTTTCACACACACCTTTCATAGTCCTTGAGACACCCCGCGCCGAGCTCCTGGGGAAACCCCTCCTACTGCAGCATACATCACTACACTGCAAAAAATGCCGACCTAACCAAGTTTTAAAATCTTATATCCAGCCAAAAAGTCTTTTTGATCTTGTTTTGAGACTGATTTACTAAACA
>NW_013953158.1:39541-41668 GCF_001266775.1 Austrofundulus limnaeus
TTTCTTAACTTGGTTAGGTGGACAGTTTTTGCAGTGTATAGGGGGGTTCCTCCTGCTGAAGTCCACAACACGGGAAAAAAAATCAGAGACTCGTCACCCGATGTTATTTACTCACAAATCTGTCACGATTAAAGCTCCAAAGTTTTTATCAGTAAGATTCCACCGTGCAAAATGCTTGTTTTATCTCCAGCCACGTGTTTTTGGTCGTTTGACTCTCTCTATAAATCACCGCTTCCTGCTACAACAATTAGGTCGCTTTTTTTATTTATTTATTTTTATTTATTTTATTTTTTTGAAGCAAGCAGTTACAACAAAAGGCAGTGTCTGAGCTCTTTCAGCACAAACATACACTCCCACGAGCTTCTGACCAATCAGACAATAAGTTCTTATGTGAAGGGGAATAAAAAGTTTGACCAGCGGGTTGTGTCGAGAATAGGCATGGGACGGTATGAAATTATGACGGTATGATAACCTTGGTCAAAAATATCACGGTTTCGTGGTATGACGGTATTATGATTACAACTCTAAAAATGTTGTTTTGAAATCTGTATTTAAAAACAACAACAACTTTTCTATTATCATATTCAACGTTAATTATCTTTGGAAGCTGTTTTTAGATCTCAGAGGTGTAATGCTGACATTTTATTTACCTGTGTTTATTTATACTTGTGATTTTTAGCACCTGATGCAATTAGATTATCCTGATAAAGTTTACATCTAGAAAGATTATTGCTTTTCTATTGCTTTATTATTTAAGACAAATCAGTGTATACTGCATGACAAGTCTTTTTATTGAAGTAATGTATCAAGTTTTTATCCTGTTTTAAATGATAAAGGGGTTTTTAAGATTATATAATTATACGCACACAGAAACAAGAAATAACTATGAATGTGTTTATGAAACGCACGTTCAGCTAACGAGCTGCTCGGCTAAAGGAGGCATTCAGTTTTATCATCTTTCACTTAAAACTTATCAAATACACAATCCAACAACTCAAATAGTTTTGCAGACAAGCTGTGATCAAGTGCATTAAGCCACAGCAACACGGTGATATGTTTCACAATCTGATGATAACTTTAGCTCGTTCATTTCAAGATAGCATAAGTTTACCTGGAGCTGCGATCATGTTAGATGTGTTGCCTCCACGGTCCACATTGTTGTCATCTTTCAGGCATCCTAAGTATTTTCAAATAGCTGGATTTATTATTTTAGACGGGAAAATTTTGGGGAACTCTGTTCTTCAGCCACCACACACACCCCCACCACCCGCAGCGAGTGCCGACAGGCAGCTCTGCGGGAGTGCGCGGGGGAAAGTCTGCAGCGGAACAGACCCGAGGAAAAATAAACAAAAAAACGCTTTCCGTTCTACGGTATGACAGAAAATTTTAGTGGTTTTCAAACCGTGACTTTTTCATATCACAGTAAACCTTGAAACCGGTAGTCGGCCCATGCCTAGTCGAGAAGCTGCCAAAATGTTAGCAATGCAAACATTCATCATGAAACTGCGACAATCCAAACCCATTTCTGCAGTTTGAAGGGAGTGTGCAGGAGCCTTTAAAGCCCAGTCCCCCTCACAAAGTCACTATCCTCCTGTCTAAAGAGAAAAACGTCCACACAAGCGTTAAACTGGGGGATATAGGTAGACCCACATTAACCTGGCGCCTCTCACTGTGGGTTCCTCCAGAGTGGAATGAAGTCCATCTCTTAAAGAGATTAGTTCCAGAATCCACTCTGTGTGTTGAACCCTGCTATTTCTAGTTGTCCTAAGATCCAGTTTGGTCGGCTCGGGTCAACGTGCCAAAGCTCCAGCTTTGGTTAGTCCATAGAACATCCCACCTGACCCATATGGCTCCTGCTGCAGGTGGTCTGTGAGTCCATGAGCCTGCCTGGGCCCAGTGGATAGAGGCCCATTCACTGGCCACGTTGTCAACAAATCCCTCCCACAGGCTATGCTTCATAGGGAGGCCCAGGTTCATCACACAGGAACTGTCTGCATCAGGAGCACACACACTCCACCAGCACAGTCAGGTAGTGATTCACAGAGTCCTGCTCAACCTCAACATTATATTTAAGACTGAATTGCAAATGTTCCCCAACTAGTTTCCACCAGTCGCAGGGTTCATGCC
>NW_013953158.1:41678-46594 GCF_001266775.1 Austrofundulus limnaeus
TTTGTCAAGTCTTAATTTTCTCTACTTTTGATCATTCCTGAGAAACATTGGCTGCATAAAGAAAGTTAAGAGTCGTAATCAGAGGTTGATAAGATCTGTCTTCATAAAGTGCTAATTTTGCTGCTGGTCATGATTAAACTACAAATCCCATGATAACTGCAGGTAAAACTGTCACAGTTTACTTCCATGTTTTTAACCTCTTTGCCGTTACAACCCTCCACATACAGCCCCCCACATACAGGTGGCTTATTTACCTGCTCAACAAACARAAGTTCAGTCATGTCCACTGCTTGTTGTTTAAACATGGGAAAGTGTGTTTTCAATGAGACTTGACTTGATATCAGTGATTTTTTTCACTTGGTTGAAAGCGGTTCACAGCAGTCAGATATGACTGTTTCATTCAAAGAATTTATTGTTCTTGTATTAAAATTAAATATTCTTTAATAACTAAACTGATAGAAATAAAAGGTTTCATTATATGAATGTTTCTGTTAATGCATCGATTTGGTCTTAAATGTCATTACTAATGGTCTTAAAAGGTCTTAAATTTAACTTACTGAAACCTGCATGAACCTTGTTTATGAAATACTKGTTTTAGAGTGATCCAGCTTCCGTCTGAGCTTTCTGTTTGGTTTGAAGTGTACCAGGCTGCTGTGTTTAAAAGAAAACTTTTCCTTTTCCGTGATACTCCAACAACGTACTGGATGTTAATACAAGAAGACTTCTCTGTTTAGCTCATGTTCTGTTTATTTTTAAGGTTGAGGACAACTTTCAGGAGGGTCAGGAGAAGGAAGACGATGAGAACAAGGAGAACATTAAGTCAGAAGACAACGCCATTGAAATGTCAGAAGACTTTAAAGGCCAGATGCATGATGGGGATGAGAGTAAAGGTCAGTTCCATCACCTGGATTAGGGCTGGAGCTTGCTCAGCACCTGACTCTGACATAAAAACCAGTCCTGGACCAAAGAATAAAGATTTTTTAGGAGCTGGAGGYGGGGCTTATAGAAACTAACATCTGTTAATAGATTCTGTTTGATACTCTATGGCTCATCATGTGTTTCTATTTATAGAAATACCCCTTTCCTGTTTAAATATTGCCTGAAATAAACAAAGCTTTGCTGTGTGGTGTTTTTTCTAGGTGACGATGAGGAGTCGGATGAAGAGGATGAAGAAGACCTGGACAAAAAGATGGGAGACCTCGGTGAAGGTCAAACAGATACTCTGGATGAAAGAATGTGGGGGGATGATGAGGAGGAGGAAGGAGGAAGTGAGGAGGAGGAGGAGTCTGGACAAGGCATGGATCAGGTATGTTTTTAAGTACAGAAGAGATGCAGAGAGCAGAACTGGCACAGAAACCCATCCAGTGCCTTCTGTTACATATTTTACACACTCATATTCTCATTGGTTTAATCCTAATTTTCTGTTGCTAACTAAATCTGTAAGGGGGAATCAGAGCTGGTTGCTAAAGACGATAACTTGGACGCAGTGGACTCCAACAAGGACAAGAAAAACCAGGACAAAGATGAACCTCTGAGTGACGATGAGAAAGAGAAAATTCATGAACAAGGAGACGAGGTAAGAAGGCTTGTCAAAACTACTGAGGGCTCTTTAACTTWGGCAGGTTGGGGTCCAAAAAACCAATTATTTTAGCATGTAACGTGTAAGTTTGTGAAGCACACAGTCATTTTTTGTGTTTTACTGGTGTGTTTGTGTTTTAGGAAAATATATAATTAACCACAAAATGGATTTTTAGGACATTTTCAGGAAGTAATCACAGTGAATCAAMCTTATTAAACACAAAAATGGATTTAACTCAGTTTTTTACATATTGAGCTAAAACAGGGTTTTGGGCAACTTAAATGTTGGAAGAGACCACAGATTTTTGTTAACACTAACAGAGGGGCCACAAAGTGCTAAATGGAATAAAACTGCCATTTTAAAACTGTTTGTATATAATATGTGTTTATTAAACAATATAAAGTGCAGTAACTTCACATATTTCTTTCTCAAATCCATTTAGAACAGTTGTATTCAAGTTTAATAATTATAAATACAAAATATTTGAAGCAAACAAAAACAAACACACTTTAGCGAGCTAAAGTGTAGYGGCATAAGACGCTTTGAAGTCAGACTCCTGTGTGGTTCTGGTAAAGATCTCTGTTTTTGTTCTTATGAATTTGTATATTTAGCTTTGTGCAACGTGTAGTGGCAACTTATGTTAAAATGCTTCATGGCAGACTCACTAAGAAGGCTGAACACAGGTTTGCCTTGTAGTTCTGTGAACAGAGAGTCTACCTCCCACTTTACCTGAAACATGAGATTTTATTTGTCCAGATTTCTTACCTCCGTTCTGAGACAGGGCTAATGTCCTGTATGCCATGGACTTCCGTTCTAGCACTTTTGYATTTTTTGGCCACAGGCAACACTGTTAGCTTAGGCTTTTTTCACTCGGTGGCTGCTGTCCACAGCAAAGGATTTGCATATTTCATGTACCAACATTAACACAGGAGACACACAAATTGACAAAAGTCCAGCAAAGTGGAAAAAATTACTCAATAAGCGGATTAAACCCCAAAAAATAAAAAGGTAAGACATCCAGAATTAAGCCTTTTCACTGTTCCTTGGCTGGTTGTTCTGTGGATTTTTCATGTTGAGCTGTGACACTGATATTGTTGGAAAGAGCGGAGTCTGGACTTTAAATTGATGGGCTACTTGTGTGGTTTGGATCATGTTGCCCCGACTTTGGTGCACTGAAAACAGAAYGATTTTCAGGCAGAGGTTMAGCTGCTCTTTGTACAGGAGGGGAAGGGCACTCGGGTTGTGTCTACACTGTAATACACACTCTGACAAGTTTTTGCTTTTGCGTAAAACTTGTGAAAAAGTTGCCTAAAATAATTTCATACTCTGTATAATGCAAACACACAGCTACCTTGTAAAGAATCTAATGTTGGAAGCAACAAAACGGTGAATGCCGAACAGCTGCCTCAGCGTCAGGCTCTCAAACTGTTCCCRAAGCTGACGGATTTCCTCCCAGATAATAACRTTTACCTCCAGCACTAAATCCACAGCTGCAGAGTCTGAAGTAGTGGCATAATCAAGATCCGAATGTCTAGTCTATATRCTAGCTGTTGTGTTAGATTCCTCCTGTCTGTCCTCTAGAGGTGGTCTTTGCTCTCTCKGGTCTTGGCAGTGAAGGGGTTAATTGTACAGCTCCCTTCTTTAATCTCCGTTTTCTTATTTCTGACGCTGGCTCTTGWATATTTTAGTGGTTTTCACTTTTTCAAATCACAGTATACCTTGAAACCGGTATTCGGCCCATGCCTAGTCGAGAAGCTGCCAAAATGTTGGCAATGCGAACATTCATCATGAAACTGCGACAATCCAAACCCATTTCTGCAGTTTGAAGGGAGTGTGCAGGAGCCTTTAAAGCTCAGTCCCCCTCACAAAGTCACTATCCTCCTGTCTAAAGAGAAAAACGTCCACACAAGCGTTAAACTGGGGGATATAGGTAGACCCACATTAACCTGGCGCCTCTCACTGTGGGTTCCTCYAGAGTGGAATGAAGTCCATCTCTTAAAGAGATTAGTTCCAGAATCCACTCTGTGTGTTGAACCCTGCTATTTCTAGTTGTCCTAAGATCCAGTTTGGTCGGCTCGGGTCAACATGCCAAAGCTGGTTCTTGAAAATTCTCAGATTTGAAATGCCGACTACAAACACGAGTGTGAGCTTTTATGGCTAAGTTTTCCCTGTGTATAGCCACAATCCATTGTTGTCGCCTTAACTCCTCATCAAGAGGAAAATGGAGAAAAACTAACTACTCTCTTGTACCTACTGGTTAGCAGACACAACAGCACACAACAGAACCCACTTTTTATACCAGTWGCTCGCAGACGCTTTAACTTTTGTGACTTTTTCATGGTCTAGTTCGAGGAGCTAACGCTAAAAACAATTTGCAGTAGGCAGGACGCAGAAGTTATGCTCRTGGCCTGAATTTTAACGGAAGTACGTCACTAATAGCCGTGGCATATAGGCTATTGTGTCTTCTTCACTGGTAGAGAAAACTTGTGCGAGATTGCGTCTGCGTTAGAGGCGCCATCTAGTGACAAACTTTGCCATAACAACCAATTCAGTGTCACTGAGACACTTTATGCATATTTGTAATTTTCAGAAATTAATATAAGGCCTTTCATAAATCATTTTAGTCCAAAACACACATTCCTCCAAATAATGTTAGACAGTTCATTTTAGTTGTTGTGTTCACCTGTTACAGGAAATGTTTGTCAACTGTTGTCATATCAGTGATTTATTTTAAATATAAAATGTAAAGAACCTGTAATGTGCTTCAGGTAAGAGGGTAGGACTTTTACTAACGCTGAAGTGTGTTGCAAACAAAACTCAAAAGTGAGTGAAAGCTGAGTTTTTGAATTATTATTGGAAACGATTTAGAAAAATTAGTAACTAACTTCAAGTAATTAGTTTTGCTTTTATAATTTGAGATTTTCCACACTGGTTAGCTGAGTAAAGCTGGTTATCACTATAATATTGAAACTTTGTTTTTATTGAAGTGAGGATAAAAACACTGAACAGGTTTAAGAACTGACCCCTCATATCTGAGGAAGGCACACCAACAAACTAATGTGTTAAACGAATAAAACCATTCAAACTATTTTATTTTATTTTATTGATTTGATTTGATTTATTGGTTTAACAGGAAAAGATTATTAAAAATCAAGCCTGACTCAGCATAATTGCTGATTTACAGCAGGTTTCTGTTCTGCAGCACATAAAACACTCAGAATTACAACATCACAATCACATCGTTATACACCATAGACACAAAGACAAACAAGCATACCAAATTTCAAGAAAGCAGCATTTGCAAAATAGGACGTCTAAATATGAGCACAACAAAAAG
>NW_013953158.1:47081-49038 GCF_001266775.1 Austrofundulus limnaeus
TGGATGGGTCAAATGCAGAGCACAAATTTCATCATTGTGTGGAAACATACACTGATGACCAATAAAGCACCTTTACTTTACTTAAATGTCTGAAGATCTGCTTGTAACTGACTATTAATAGATTCAATATTGAAATCAGACAAAAAAGAACAGTATCATCAGCATACATTAAAATATTTGAATACTTCAATATTTTTGGAAGGTCATTTATGTATAATAGGAAAAGCAATATTGATTCACTGAGCAGGACACACTGGAGAACTGTACTGTTTGTCTCACTGATAATAAACATTATAGCAAATTCAGTAGATATTCACAGTGTAACTAAAGTCGTGTCTGAGTTTTTGCTTTTGTTTGGTTTCAGAGGGAGTTTGATGAGAATGAGGTGGACCCCTATCATGGTGAGCAGGAAAAGAGACCTGAACCTGAAGCCATGGAGCTGCCCCAGGACCTCAACCTGGACCAGGATGAAGAAGCTGGAGATGATCAAGAAAACGATGATGATGGAGGTGAGAACAGCTGAACTTGTGGCATCTAATACATAAATACATGTTAATGCTTTGCTTTATTAGATGAGGTTTTAGGAACTTGTAATCTTTTTTTAAATTAATTTATCACTCTTGTGTTTTGATAAAAAATGTCGTTTAAGCAGGTGACCATACAGTTTTAACATTTTATTTTTATTTTTTTGTCTTCTAAAAGGTGAAAGAAAATTACCCTGGGATGTATATGTACAACCTGTGAATTATACTTTCTGAAATCAGCAAAGTTTTAATGTGTTTTATCATCTTTTCAGATGAGAATCCATTAGACCTCGATGAAGCCACGAACCAGGAAACAATGGAGACAGAAGATAAAAATGAAGGGGAAGGAGAGCAGGGAGAGGATATGGAGGATCAACAGCCTGAGGAGACAAATAATCAGCAACCTGAAACGACGGAGGAGGAGGCTGCTGATAAAGATGAAGAAAATGAGGGAGAGGAGGCAAGAGAAGAACATGAAAAACAGGGAGAAGATGATGTGACGGTACCAGATGACAAAAGAGAACAAGCAGAGGTTTGGACTGAAAAAATGCATTTTTTTTATACAACAAAAACTATAAAGACAAATAATTAAATTCTTTTTTCATGTTGGAATTTACAGAAGGAGGGTGAAGATGAAGATAAGGATGAAGAGCAGCTGAACTCAGCCGAGAGGAAGGATCACAGCACAGATGGTCAAACTGGAGAGGAGAACATTCAGAGCGACACGGCGGCAGAGCTGGCAGGGGAGGCAGCAGAGAGAGATGATGTTAAAGAGGTACCAAGCTCATAAAGAGTCCACTCACCACAGTGAACTTTCAGACACGCAGGGCTGGCTCTACCTGTGTTCCTCTTGGCAAGTTTTCAGGTGGTGCATCCTGKACAAGTTTCTAAATCTTACTGTCAATTTACCTACATGCACACACCAAATTAAATAGTTTTATCTTTGATAATATTTTTATCTTTAGAAACCAGATTGTTCAATTAAAATAGTTAAAGGGGCAATATTATGTGTTTCTCAGGCATACGTATATTTAAGTTATGTACCATAATAAAGTGCATTTCCATTGACCATGAAAATGCACAAATTGGAATTTYGAAAAATAAATTTACTCAATGGAAACACGTCAATTTCAGAAAAAAATTACGTTTTTCGACAAAATGTTTTTGCGCTAGGATGAGGTGGTATTTCGGCCGTATCGAAATTGGTGTTTTTYGCAAAACTGCAATGGAAACACTTTTTTCACATCACGGGAGTCACGTGATCAACAACCGGCTGTTTCTACTGGTGAAAAAGACGATGACGAAGAAGATAACAGGAAGTAGAAATAGTAGTGAAATCACAGAAGTTGTAAAATAAAGTATCAAACTTACCGACTACAATTTCCCAAAAACACAGCACACGTAGCCGCTCCCAAGTAGGGACTTGTCACTGG
>NW_013953158.1:49421-63577 GCF_001266775.1 Austrofundulus limnaeus
GTTGTGAAACTGTGTTTTTTCGACATTAACAGAATATCGACAAAGTTTTGCGCACATTTGCAATGGAAACGCAGCTTATGTCACCTTTAGTTGTTATTAAAAGGCTGTTTTGTGTTTAAATAGAAAATAAACGTATCCTCATCATTTCCGTTTCTAAACACCTTGAAATTGGCCGGTCTCTTTAAGAAACTCCTTCCGCTTCTGTCCCGCCCATTTCAACGTGTGGGGGGAGGGGATGCCTGCGGAGGGGGGGTGCGCTGTGATATGGTAGCTCAGTGAGTTTACTTGGCATCTGAAAACACATTTCCTCAGAGGTATTTTGAATTTGAAAAGAGCTGAATAGTAGTGTTGGGAGCTCAGCAGACACTTTCAGTTTCACCAGTTGTTTGCTTTGTTGCTGCTGAGAGCCTGCAGGAGTCATGGGCGGGGTTGTGGAGGTGTGCTCTGTGATGAGGAGGCTCGGCTTGGAGACACAGGCCAGAGGAGGAGCTGGTTCCAAAAGGTGGTTCTAGTCCCAACCAGTCGTTTCTGCACCCCTGCCTGCTGCCTCAGGACAACACAGGATTTCTCAAACATGCATGAATGAGTCAAAGTAAGACTCAGAGTATGTTTTTAATGAGAGGATAACATTATAATTTGATATAAAACTCTAAAAAGTTATTTTACATGATATAGCCCCTTTAATATAATCTGAAACAGAACACCAAGAGTCGTCCTCATACCTCCAACACCTTCTGACATCATGAGGAACACCTGTTCATGTTAACCAGCAGCTGTGGCCTGAAGCAGTCCTGGGGGGGGTCCAGGGTTATACTCACTAAGAAAATTTTGTAAAAGAGCTACTTAAAACTGCTTTTTCCAGCTACTTGTAGAGTATTTTACTAAAAAGTCTGTAGAATTTTGTGAAGTTAAACATGTCCAAGCTGATCCCACAGGACATTTATTAGGGTTTKAGTGGAGGACTGCAGGCAGGAAAAAAATATATCCTCTTTAATACCAAATTCTGATGATAATCTCTGATCACCTGTGTGGGGTCCATCATAGTCATGCCACAGGACAGAGTTCAGTTTCAGACGGTGGAGACATGGAGTTGCCACTGGCTGCTCACAGGTGCTGACAATCAGCACATAGTGTACTGAAAACAAGAGACAGTATTAACTAGACATGGGTTTTTGCGATGTAAAAACAAGTGTGCATTGCCATGTAGCATGTCATTGCAGCATGGCTTTGCCTGCAGCATTGGACTTGCAGAATGAAATGGGACCAAGTTCAAATGTGTTTTCTATACCAGCTTGTGGCTCTCACGTGAGCAGGTGTTTGTAATTAAGGTAATTTTGTGACAATATGAAGTTTGAAGAGATTTTTTGTTAAAGTTGCTATAGTTGGGTTTTGAACCCTGATGTCCCACATGAAAGTCCATGGCGTTGACCACTGGACCATTGGAGCTGTGGCAGAAGGTGGTGCCAGGGGTTGGTCTGTATGTGTGCAGAAAGAGGCCACATTGCCAATACAATTATTGACACTAAACTGCATAATATTACAACAATAGAGCAATATTAAGATAATGATATAGTAAAACATCAAAATACAATCATATTAATATTGTAAACATTGAACTATTGAGATTAAATATACAAAACTATGGTGCAGTACCAAGTTGTGTACAGCTGGGGGCAGTATTGGACCATTACAAGGCCCCATTGACTCCCATTTTATGAATTTGGAATAAAGTTTCAACATTAATATTTCAAAAACTACAAGTTGTACAGGTACCAAAAGGCAAAGCAATCATTTGGCACAGGACCTTTACAGATAGAAATTACAATGGCAGCTGTAGGACAATGTAGGCAGGAGCATTGGACTTTCAGAATGAACTTTGACCAAGTTCAAGTGTGTTTTCTATACCAGCTTGTGCCTGTCACGTCAGCCGGCATTTGTAATTAAGGTAATTGTGTGACAATATGAAGTTTGAAGAGATTTTTGTTAAAGTTGCAGTAGCTGGATTTGAACCCTGATCTCCCGCATGAAAGCCCACAGTGCTCATCATGAGACTATAGGAGATGTGGCAGAGGACAATCCCAGGGATTGGATTGTATGTATACAGAAAAGGTTTACCTTGCCAATGCAATTATTGACACTTAAGTGCAATATATTACAACAATAGGACAACATAAAGACAGTATTACAGTAAAACATCAAAATACAATCATGTTAATATTGTAATCACTGACCTACTGAGTTAAATATTACGAAACTATGGTGCAGTACCATATTGTGTAGATGCAGCAGGGGGCAGTATTGAACCAATACAAGGCTGCATTGACTGCCATTATAATTTATTAAACATTAATACTTCAAAAACTATAAGTTTTACAGGCACCAAAAGGCATAGCCATCATTTGGCACAGGGGCTTAACAGATATAAATTACAATGGCAGCTCTAGGACAAGGTATGCTGGAGGAGAAGCATGGCAAAGTTGAGATGACTTGGATGGGAAACGAAACACAGTAGTGTGCATTGCTTTGGCAGTGTGCATTGCTTTGGCAATGCACACTGATTATTAACACACTCTATTCTGCTGCACAACTCACACATGTTTTCTTACCAAACGGTACAAGATCTATTGGCAAGAAGCATTGTTACACAAATTTCTATATGTTTTATGCTGTTTAGTTTGATTTTCATTAAAATGATGAGTATATGTAGGCTCAAATACTTTGATCTACAGTAGTTCTTTTAATACATCACACTGAAGATGGGAGTTTTTAAAAATATTTTAAGATGACTTATGCAAAATGCACTTACTAGTCTCCAAGTGCTGCAAAGATCTCTTTATATTCTGTTTGAGTCATATTTTTCAGTCCATTCAGTTTTCTTTATGTTTTCTGAACTGTTATTAACTGGTAACCTTCTGAGTTACCAGTTTTAACTCTTATTGAGTTTTTGTTTGGTTCCCTTCTCTATTAGGAGCACKGCAGCGGAGCGGCTGATGCCAGCCAATCAGAGGGCCATCAGTCCAAGTTCATGGCTAAGATGGCTTCACAAATACAGACTCGGAGCAAAACTCAGGTACTGTTAACCTCTGAACACACAATCTTCATAAACTCAATTATTTTCAATYACATCAGTTTCACTTCATGTTCCAGAGTTTCAAGAGAAAACCTGGGCAGGCAGATAACGAGCGGTCGACAGGTGACCATAACGAGCGTATTAGCAAGCGCCTGCGTACGGTGGAGAACAGCAAAGACCAAACTGAAAACAGGCAGCATGGAGCCCAGCAGGAGTCTGATCTATATGAACACGTCAAACAGGAGGAGACGGCGTATGACACTCAGACCTACGGTCAGTAACTCTTWGTTACTAAACAACACACAGTGGCAGAAAAACTTTGAAAGATTAAGTCCAATCCAAAGAAATAATAAAGAACTAAATTAAATCCACGCCTGTCACGATAAGGACAATTAATCACATAACAAATTTAAAAAAAAGTTTGATGATTTCCTTTGACCTTTTTGTTTGTTTTCTTTTTTCCTCCCTATTTTTTACTCCTCAGCATAGAGGAGTGACCTCTGATGTCAGGTGTTTACCAGCTTCATGCTCTCTAACATCTTTAGCATGAGAGCTACAGACATTCAGTTGGAGGAGCGTCTTTGCTTTCCCCGTGCTAGGGCTGCAGCTAACAATTATTTTAGTAATCGATTAATCTATCCATTACTCTGACGATTAATCGAGTAATCAGATCTAAAAAAAATCATGTTCTGCAGTAATTATTTCAGCTTATTTTATGAGAAATACAATTATTTAATATTGTGAAGGGGTAATCTACACCTGCTGATGACCGTGCTGACGCATAAAGAATAAATAATGCTGGCTTGAATAGAGGAGGAGGGAAGTGATTTAACAACTTCAGCAGCCCCACAAAGGTCAATGAGATGACTCAAGTTCAGATGAGTGCTTTGTTCACATTGAGTTAGATCTGCATTTCTGATAAAAGCCTTTCAAACTAAACATTTACTTCTTCATGTACCTTAAGATTAGAACAAGAATAGTCTTCAGAGACTAAACAAAAATAAATGTAAAAGTAAGTAAATGTGGTTTGCTTTCAGATGTTGCCAGTGCAGAGCAACAGAAACCAGCGGAGACTCAACAAAACCAGAATCCAGATGAGGATGATGAGGACATTGCCATGGAAACAGAGGAGCAGAAGTTGGAAGCCGCTGATGTCCCGGAGCTGAAGCCTGACCAGCTGAACTCTTCTAAATATTCACAGAAAGGTGTGAACAGCTCTGCTTCCTGTGATATTTAGTTTATTTGACATTTGATAAATTCTGACAGTGGTAGAAGTKGAAGGGGCTAAAGCAGTGGGTTGAGTCAGACAAAAACACCTACACTGTTTATGTACCAAATTGATTTGTGGAAGTAAGACGTTGGTTTACAAGAGCTTAGAAACTTTAAAATGATTCAAAAGTTAGTGTAAAACCTTCTGAACGGTCCTTCTTGTTGTTCAGCTGTGGATAGTGGTGAAATGGAAACGAAGACGCAGGAAGAGGAAGAGGAGCAATGCAAAGACCAACAACAGACCAGAGAAGAAGAGCGACGGGAGCGAAGCTCAGAATCCACAGTTCATACGGTTCCTGAGCTGCTGCTGCTGGAGTCCATGCAGGTGAAGACACACCTCAGCCTTTTATAATAATGCTGCTTCTACTTTTAATTGTGTGAAAACGCATCAGTTATATTTTTGAAAATTTGTTTTGTTTGCTGTTTAGAGTTTTTTAAAGTCTAATTTCTTTTTTTGACTACATATTTTATTAAAACATTAATAATAAAAGAACATTTACATTACAATACAAAAATAAAAAAGAAGGCTGGAGCCCAGCATTTCACAGTTTACAAATATTTCTCATTTAAACTTGAACTCCATAAAGTCTTAAATTAGTTCTTTTTGAAATGTAGTTCTGTTTGTGCTGACATGCAAAGTGAACCACAGTCACCTATCTCTGCAGACAGCTGATAGGAACCCTGAAGACCTGAGGAAGGAGATGGAGCTTCAACTGCAGGCCTGGCACAGACTGTCTGCAGGAACTCAGGAGG
This sequence comes from Austrofundulus limnaeus, assembly GCF_001266775.1. Classification (NCBI taxonomy): domain Eukaryota; kingdom Metazoa; phylum Chordata; class Actinopteri; order Cyprinodontiformes; family Rivulidae; genus Austrofundulus; species Austrofundulus limnaeus. The sequence goes on from NW_013953158.1 coordinate 54,514, forward strand.
AGGTGAGACTAGTCCAGAGTAGGGTTGGAAAAAATCATATNTATCTTCCACTTTATCCAAAGTATCTTCCACTTCATCCAAAGTATCTTCCCCTTTATCCAAAGTATCTTCCACTTTATCCAAAGTGTCTTCCACTTTATCCAAATTATCTTCCACTTCATCCAAAGTATCTTCCACTTTATCCAAAGTATCTTCTACTTTATCCAAACTATCTTCTACTTTATCCAAACTATCTTCCACTTTATCCAAAGTGTCTTCCACTTTATCCAAAGTATCTTCCACTTTATCCAAACTACCTTCCACTTTAGCCAAAGTATCTTCCACTTTAGCCAAAGTATCTTCCACTTTAGCCAAACTATCTTCCACTTTATCCAAAGTATCTTCCACTTTATCCAAAGTATCTTCCACTTTATCCAAAGTATCTTCGACTTTATCCAAAGTATCTTCCACTTTATCCAATGTATCTTCCACTTTATCCAAAGTATCTTCGACTTTATCCAAAGTATCTTCCACTTTATCCAAACTACCTTCCACTTTAGCCAAAGTATCTTCCACTTTATCCAAAGTATATTCCCCTTTATCCAAAGTGTCTTCCACTTTATCCAAAGTATCTTCCCCTTTATCCAAAGTATCTTCCCCTTTATCCAAAGTATGTTCCACTTTATCCAARGTATATTCCCTTTATCCAAAGTATTGTAAGAAAATTTGTATTCAATAAACTGAAGTCGAGATGATAAACACAAATGTTAAATAAAGTGATTACATACTTCCACTTTGTCCAAAGTGTCTTCCCCTTTATCCAAAGCACCTTCCCGTTTAACCAAAGCATCTTCCCCTTTAATCAAAGCGTCTTCCCCTTTAACCAAAGCATCTTCCCCTTTAATCAAAGCGTCTTCCCCTTTGTCCAAAGCGTCTTCCCCTTTGTCCAAAGTGTCTTCCCCTTTGTCCAAAGTGTCTTCCCCTTTGTCCAAAGTGTCTTCCTCTTTGTCCAAAGTGTCTTCCTCTTTGTCCAAAGTGTCTTCCTCTTTGTCCAAATTGTCTTCCTCTTTGTCCAAAGTGTCTTCCCCTTTGTTCAAAGTGTCTTCCCCTTTGTCCAAAGTGTCTTCCCCTTTGTCCAAACCGTCTTCCCCTTTGTCCAAAGTGTCTTCCACTTTGTCCAAACTATCTTCCACTTTATCCAAAGCTCTTCCCCTTTATCCAAAGCTCTTCCCCTTTGTCTAAAGTGTCTTTCCCTTTATCCAAAGCTCTTCCCCTTTATCCAAAGCTCTTCCCCTTTGTCCAAAGTGTCTTCCCCTTTATCCAAAGCTCTTCCCCTTTGTCCAAAGCGTCTTCCCCTTTATCCAAAGCTCTTCCCCTTTGTCCAAAGTGTCTTTCCCTTTGTCCAAAGTGTCTTTCCCTTTGTCCAAAGTGTCTTCCCCTTTGTCCAAAGTGTCTTCCCCTTTGTCCAAAGCGTCTTCCCCTTTGTCCAAAGCGTCTTCCCCTTTATCCAAAGCTCTTCCCGTTTGTCCAAAGCGTCTTCCCCTTTATCCAAAGCTCTTCCCCTTTGTCCAAAGTGTCTTTCCCTTTGTCCAAAGTGTCTTTCCCTTTGTCCAAAGCGTCTTCCCCTTTATCCAAAGCTCTTCCCCTTTGTCCAAAGTGTCTTTCCCTTTGTCCAAAGTGTCTTCCCCTTTGTCCAAAGTATCTTCGCCTTTTTCCAAAGCATCTTCCCGTTATCCAAAGTATCTTCGCCTTTATCCAAAGCGACTTCCACTTTATCCAAAGTATCTTCCACTTTATCCAAAGCGTCTTCTACTTTATCCAAAGTATCTTCCTCTTTATCCAAAGTCGGGTCGCAGGTGCAGCATCTTGAGCAGGGAAGCCTGCATCTCTCTTTCCCCAGCCACCTTTTCCAGCTCTTCTGGGAGGACTCTACAGCATTCACAGGCCAGCCTCAAGACAAAGTCTCTCTATTGTGTCCTGGGTCTTCCTCGGTGTCTCCTCCCAGTAAGGAGGCGTCCAGGAGGCATCCTAACCAGATGAACCACCTCAACTGGCTCCTCTCGCTGTGGAGGTGCAGTGGCTCTACTCTGAGTCTCTCTTGGATAACTGAACTTTTCACTCTCTCTGTAAAGGAGAGTCCAGCTACCCTRTGGAGAAAACTCGCTTGTATCCACGGCTTGTTCTTTCAGTCACTTCCCAAAGCTCATGAGCATAGGTGAGGGTAGGAACGTAGATTGACCTGTAAACAGAGAGTTTTGCCTTATAGTTCAGCTCCCTCCTCACCACAACAGACTGGTACAGAGTCCAAATCGTATTGTGTGCAATTAATCATCAGAAAAACTTTTATCAATTATTTTTTGCCACTTGATGATTAATACAATTAATGACACCAGGTGGACTGACTGCAGATTTCCTGCAGTAATCGGGTTGGTGGGGTGGGGGTGAGGCTACAGGGTGGACTGATGTTTGCTGCCTCCCACTGCAACAAGCTTTAAATATGACACATTTAAAAGAAACAAAAGTTCTGTAAATTATTTTAAATTTCTTTATCCTAACTGTGGTTTTACTTGGCCTATCAACACAATTTAAAGCTTGATGTATAGCTTGAAGCTTCAACACAATTTGGAACAGAAATATTTTTAATTGGTCATGTGACCAGGACAGGAGTGGGGAAAAACTGGTCCTCGATGGCCACAGCCCTGCATGTTTTACTTGTTTCTGTGCTCCGACACACCTGATTCAGTCACTGATTTACCCCCAAGTTCTGCAGAAGCCTGATTATCACCTATTCATTCAAATCTGCTGTGTTGGAGCAGAGAAACAAGTAAAACATGCAGGGCTGTGGCCTTCATGGACCAGGATTACCCACCTCTGGACTAGGACATGCAGGCATCCAGGGGATTAATCGTCATAATAATCATAATTGGCTAAATACCACAATTAATTGTGATTAATTTTTTTGCCAATATCACCCAGCCCTAGTCCAGACAGAGTTGGACTTCTTCTACTTGGTGTCAGAACTGTTTCAAAATCCAACAGCAGAATAAGTGATACGTTTAAAAATAAAACACCTTCAGTTACTGTAATTTATCACCATGAAAGGTGTCTGACTCTGGGTGTCCTATTTGTGTTCCAGGAGACTGCAGCATCTTCCATGTGGCATCAGTACCAGGCTCTGACTTCAGGTCTCTCTCAGCAGCTCTGTGAGCAGCTCCGTCTCATCCTGGAACCCTCTCAGGCCACCAAACTGAAGTCAGTACAAAGACGTCACCTTGTAACCTTCTGTTTTATTACTGACTGTGTGAATCTATTCAGATGAATGCAAGTAATGTTTGTTTTCGTTTTGTTTTGTGTTTTGTTTTGTGTTTTTGGTTTTRTGTTTTATTTTGCTGTTGTCTTTTTTGTTTTGTTTTTCTGTTTTGTTTTTCTGTTATGTGTTTTGTTTTTGTGTATTGTTTTGTTTTGTGTTTTGTTTTACTGTTTTGTTTGTGTGTTTTTTGTTATGTTGTGTTTTTGTTTTTGTGTTTTGTTTTGATTTTTTTTTGTTTTGATTTTTTTTGTGTTTGTTTTATTTCTGTGTTTTGTTTTGTTTTTTGTTTTGTTTTTTTTTGTTTTGTTTTGTGTTTTGTGTTTTGTTTTTTGTTTTTGTTTTGTTTTTTTGTGTTTTGTTTTTTGCTTTGCTTTGTGTTGTGTTGTGTTGTGTTGTTTTGTGATCTGCTCCTCAGAGGTGATTACCGCACAGGGAAGCGTCTGAACATGAGGAAGGTCATTCCCTACATCGCCAGTCAATTCCGCAAAGACAAGATCTGGTTAAGGAGGACTAAGCCCAGCAAGAGAGAGTACCAAATCTGTCTGGCTATAGACGACTCTTCCAGCATGGTGGACAACCACTCCAAACAGGTGACTCTAATCCTACTGAAAGTTTACGACAAGTTATAGTACTGGTATAAACTAGAGTAACTATTTAAAAATCCACCTACAACTCAACAGATAATTCTCCACAAAAAATTGATTTGATTCAAGTTGTTTTCTAAGTGACACTTCATCTTCCACCAGTGGTTCCACATCATTCAACATGAGTCTCTGCAGTCACTCAGTGGGAGGTTCTTGGTGTGTGGGAGGAGTTTGTTAAAGACGTGWTTGGTCGGACTGACTATTTTGGGTGGGSCTTGAATTAGCCAGAATRATTCAGTTGGATAAAYGCCAATAACTCGAGCCAGGAAGGTGCTAGCCACTCAAAATTTGAACGCTGTACATGTGGAGGGATGTGTAACAATTCAAGACACCATTGCAGAGACCCCTACTTTTCTAAGATGATAGCAGCTAAAGCCGAAGTCCACTGACAGATAACTTCCTGTGTCTACCTTTGATTGACAGCGCCACTTGTTCACTTTCAGACAGTTGTTAAATAATTGTTACAACTTTTCTAGGGTTGATCAGGACATAACATGAAAATAATTCATGAAAATAATTCATTTTCTGCACAACTCAAGCAGCCATGTAAGCACACTGATTMGAGTTTTACGAAAGATTTATTGAAATTGACCAAGACCAAAATACTAAACAAAACCCAAACTATCTTATCACTTATGTACATTTATRTACAAAGATAGAAAAAACAGTTTCTTCCTTTCCCAACTAAAAAAAAAACAGGAGAAAAGAATAAAAGAAATAAATGGCAGTACTTCTACAGCTCGTTTTTAGAGCTAAAATAAATTGAAAATGGCTGCAAAAGTGTACTTATTTTGGAAGATACAAATGTTTTTAACTCAAATTAACCAAATTTATGAATATTGAGCTAAACGTTTGCGTGGCACTAGCTGAGAGTCTGCACATTTAAAGGTACAAACATTGTGCAATACCAAACTTTGGCAAAAATGTTTGTCATCAACCCTGTTTGTCTGTTAGCAAAATATCTAAAGTAATTATATGGTAAATGGTACTGAACTTATAGAGCGCTTTTCAAGTCCCTCCGGACCCCCAAAGCGCTTTACACTAACAGACATTCACCCATTCACACTCACATTCACACACTGATGATGGCWAACTACACTGTAGCCACAGCTGCMCTGGGGCGCACTGACAGAGGTGGGGCTGCCATACATCGGCGCCACCGGACCCTCTGACCACCATCAGTAGGCAAGGTGGGTGAAGTGTCTTGCCCAAGGACACAACGACTGAGACGGCTGGACGGGGGATCGAACCAGTGAACTTCTGGTTCCAGGACGACTCCCCTAACCACTCCGCCACAGCCGCCCCATATGTACAACTGTCCACCCAGTTCACACAACCTGCTGTAACTTTATCAGTTTTACATCAAAGTTTGATGCGGTCGTTGCTGCAGAGTCACCTCCAACACTTCAAAACTTTAACACACAGTGTTTCCCAAAGGTAGATTGTCTTTTTAAGTTGTGACATTGTTTGTGTTGCAGCTGGCGTTTGAATCCCTGTCAGTGATCATCAGCGCGCTCACTCTGCTGGAGGTTGGACAGGTGTCTGTGTGCAGGTGAGAACAGAGTGTCAGGTTGTTGTGCGCAATTCCTTCAAACATGTAGAGAAGTCTAAAGCTCTGTRAGTGACGATTGAACCGGGGACCTGTAAGAATCTAAATAAACAGAAAGCGAGCGCTGTGGAACACAGAATATTCATTATTCTTATTCTTATTATTATTATTATAAAATTTATTCATTTAAAACAAAACAACATAAATTCAACATACAACAAAAAAAATCAAATTAAACTAGACATGGTCTATTATGATGTAAAAAACAAGTTTGCATTGCCTTTGTAGCATGTCATTGCAGCATGGCTTTACCTGCAGCAGTGGGCTTGCAGAATGAACTGTGACCAAGTTCAAATGTGTTTTCTATACCAGCTTGTGCTTGTCAAGTCAGCAGGTGTTTGTAATGAGGATAATTGTGTGACAATATGAAGTTTGTAGAGATTTTTTGTTAAAGTTACTGTAGCTGGGTTTTGAACCCTTCTCTCCCACATGAAAGTCCATAGAGTTAACCATTAGACCATTTGAGCTGTGGCAGAGGGCATTGCCAGGGGTTGGTTTGYATGTGTGCAGAAAGAGGCCACATCACCAATGCAATTGTTGACACTAAACTGCAATATATTACAACAATAGAGCAATATTAGGACAACATTATAGTAAAACATCAAAATACAATCATATTAGTATTGTAACCACTGAACTATTGAGATTAAATTTCATTAAACTATCGTTCAGTACTGAGTAGATACAGCAGGGGGCAGTATTTGAACAATACAAGGCTCCATTGACTCACATTATAAATTATTAAACATTAATATTTCAAAAACTACAAGTTGTATAGGCACCAAAAGGCACAGCCATCATTTGGCACAGGGGCTTTACAGATATAAATTACAATGGCAGCTCTAGGACAAAGTATGCAGGAGGAGAAGCATGCCAAATTGGACATGACTTGGATGGGAAACGAATCACAATAGYGTGCATTGCCAATGCAATGCACACTGATGAAAGGTAGCAGAAGAGGAAAATAATCTTATGATTTCTACCCCTTTTACTTAAATTCAGTCAAAAAAAATCTTCAATTTACAACATACAAAAAAAAGAAAAAACAATAAAGGATTAATTCCTTCTTGAGTAACAATTCGTGCCTTATACCCAAATATATTTCTCCCAACAAATTTACCTTTATCATTTTCTTAAATATACACATTGATCTGGCTTTTTTAACGTAATCCTCCAAATTATTCCGTAATTTAATTCCCTGGACTGAGGTACTYCATTCTTTCAAACTGGTTCCAATTTTAGGTCTCACAAACATCTCTATCCCGTTCAGATTGTAACAACTCTCTCTTTTTTAACAAAATGTGATTGAATGTTTGAAGATAATGTATTTTTATGAGCCATATATATGACTGSTAAAATACTATAATCAACCAAATCAGAGAATTTCAACAACTTCAACTGATGGAACAATGAATTTGATGAGTGACTGTAATGTTTTCTGGTAATAATTCTTACAGCTCTTTTCTGTAAAATAAAAACAGGATTTGTTATTGTTTTACACGCTTTTCCCCAAACATCAACACAATAAATTAAGTGTGGAACAATTATTGCATTATACARMATAAACAGTGCTTTATCATTAAATAASTCCTTTACTTTGTACAATACCGCAATGGATTTKGCTATTTTTGTTCTTAAATGATTTATGTGAGGTCTCCATGTCAGACCCTCGTCAATGATGACACCCAGAAACTTCACCTCACTGACTCTACAGATCTCGACACCATCAACTCTATATGGAACATCAACAGTTTTCTTTCTGTTACTGAATATCATATCATATAATAATAATATATCATATCATAAGTGTCCGACAGGAGTCTTGTCTACCAAGTAACAAAAGTAGATTTCAACAGAAACATGCAGGGAGATGATGTCTGTTAAATACTTTTCTGTTACATGAAGAACTGAATAAAAACTCAAACTCTAAAAGAAATAATGTCAGATAGAGGTGCATGTTGATCTTTTTTTTTTCCTGTTTGTCTTCAGTTTCGGTGAGCAGATGCAGCTGCTGCATCCTTTCCAGCAGCAGTTCAATGACGAGTCGGGGGCTCGGATCCTCAGACTCTGTCAGTTCCAGCAGAAGAAGACCAGAATAGCACAGGTGGGAATCATGCGTTCACCGAACACTGCTCAGTCCTGGAAACAGGGTGCATTCACACCTGACACATTTGATCCACTTTAAACGGATCAGAKTTCATTTCACCTCGTTAGTCCGKACCTTTTATSCAGCTKTGGATACACTCGGGAAAATCTGAGTGTTTTCTGCACRTGAATGAAAAKAGAKGTTATAATTTCAGAAGATGGAGTCTAAATGGAGGTGTAACATATCAACAGCTGAGCAGGGACTGCCTCTGAGGAGGAAATAGATTCTCAGAGGCTTACATAGAAATGAATGAAAAATTAATGAAAACATGTAAATATCTAACTTTTTAACTTTGTTTACATTAAAGGTTGAATGTTGTGAACTTTCAGACTGACCTTTTTCAAATCTCTTCTTCAGTTTCTGGAGACTTCCACGTCGATGTTTGTGTCAGCACGCCAGCACCGTCCAGGATCTGTGAACTCAGGTGAGAACTAAGATCCTGTATGTTGGACCGCCACATGTTGCTGTATGTGGAAGCTTCTAGTATTTGTGTTAATACAGTACATCCTGTTAATACACACCTGGATACTCCAGAGCAGACAACTGAGAAAATACTTCTGTAGAAGTGATGATTTGATCAGCAGCACCTGCTGAGTCATCCTTCCTCAGTGTAGGGCAGAGGTGTCCAACTCATTTTCACTGAGGACCACATGAGTGTTGGTGGTCCTCACAGGGCCAGCTGTAATAAAGTTTGACGAAACATGAGCCCTGAACCAAACCAAATACAGGAAATGTGCCTTTTTGGACTTCATGAGCCACCGTTAAGCAACATGGTATCAATATCAGTGTGTCTAACCCTACAAACAATGAGCTGTTGTGGGTCAGGACACAAGGAGCATCTCGTCTCTTTGGGTTGCGGCACACATTTGCCAACGCTGTCCCAAAATTACAACTACTGTATTTATTCAARTATAATACGTGAAATTGAATCCATATAATGATCCATTAAGTTGGGGGGTAGTACTATACTCTGATAAATATATTTACTTATGTATTTTAACTGAAATATCGGCTTCATTCACAAAATGCATGAGTCTGGAAATGAGACCATGACGTAAAAAGCAGTTGAAACAAGCTGACCAGTGACACTCCTCCGTGCTTCAGAGCGAGATAATAACAGATCCAGGCAGGTGACATGATTGGAAAAAAAGCAGTCCTGCACCTTAGTAATGATAACAAACTAATGACATTAGTGTGTGACCTGGCTGCTCCTCTACACACTAATGCCATTACAGACAACACATGTTCGTCTGTAATGGCTGCCGTCTACCAGTGTTCTGAAAAAGTTTGTATCCCTGAAAAAAAGTTTCCCCACCAGAGGGGGCGCTCGCGAGTAGGAAGTAATCTGCTTTTCCCCCACAAGATGGCCCAAATCT
>NW_013953158.1:67256-68723 GCF_001266775.1 Austrofundulus limnaeus
GACGAAACGTTTCACTAAAGAAGAACCATCCAGAGGATCTACTTATTTTTTCTTTTTGATTATTTTCTACCTGGCTTACTGAGACGCATCAGGACCGAATCAAATAAACAGTAAACCTTGTTAACCTGTTTTAAACCTTGAAAGAAGACAACACATGTTCCTGTCTAACCTGACACATGGGTCCACAGAGACGGCCCAGCTGCTGCTCATCGTGTCCGATGGCAGAGGACTGTTTCTGGAGGGAAAGGACCGAGTGGTGGCAGCCGTGCAGGCGGCACAGTCTGCAAACATATTTGTGATTTTTGTGGTTCTGGACAACCCCAACTCCCGGGTAATACAAGCTGAACTGAATGTCTTTTCTTGTCTAAATGTCCACATTCAATGCATCTAAAGCAGAGTTCTGTTCTGCAGGACTCGATCCTGGACATCAAAGTGCCCGTATTCAAAGGACCAGGAGAACTACCGGAGATCCACTCCTACATGGAGGAGTTCCCCTTCCCATTCTACATCATCCTGCGGGACGTCAACGCCCTGCCCCAGACCCTGAGTGATGCCCTCAGGCAATGGTTTGAGCTTGTTACAGCTGCTGACCAATGAGAGGCCAGCTTTCAGCTACAGCTGCTGACCAATGAGAGGCCAGCTTTTAGCTTCAGATGCTGACCAATGAGAGGCCATCTTTCATTCTGCTGTGATCCAATCACACCAGGCAGAACAACGGACACGTGCCCATAAGTGTTGTTTTCTGTTGATTTCAAGTGTTAATAAAATTAAATTTTAATTACAAATCATTTGTTGTGTTACATTGAGCTGCTTTGGAGAAAAACTTTTCTTCAGTCTTCACTGAATTAAATAAAAAACGTTGTGAAAAATGAACCTTAGAGAACTTCAACCAGCTGCTGGTCGTCTTTCATTCAGAGAGAAGGCTTCTGCTCATCAGGAAACTGTCAGTATTTACAGTTAATAAAAGCTTGAGACAATAAACAGTTTGATCAGTTCAACTAAACTAATTCAAACTCTTCTGTTAGAATTTCCCAGAAAGCTGTGAGATTCACAATCTGATTTGTTAGAATAAAATGTTCTGAAAATATACAAATCAGCGCTACTTTAATACCTATGATATATTTAAAGTGACATCGAGTTTTGGTAAAATTTATTTAGTGGTTCATGGAATAAAACAAACAGCTGATTTTTATCAGGTAAAACTAGTTTTTAACAACGATCTGTTTTTGCTCAGAATGTGTGCTTGGTGTCATTCTCAGCTCCTTCAGGACATTCTGGCTTTTTGTTTCTCAGCAATTTATACTTGCTGACATATTTAGTCTTTTCTGCCTTTATTTTATTTTCTCATTTGAAATTAATGGAGCTCATTCAACATCCTTAAAGGGATCCCTGATTAGTTGTAACATTAGACTTTATATGATAAACATACATTAACTGTAAAATAAAGACTGTAAAAATACTGTAGGC
>NW_013953158.1:70066-71894 GCF_001266775.1 Austrofundulus limnaeus
GCCTACAGTATTTTTACAGTCTTTATTTTACAGTTAATGTATGTTTATCATATAAAGTCTAATGTTACAACTAATCTGGGATCCCTTTAAAATGTTTAAACACCTTTTCTTCTGGTTCCACTTGAATGTTTTTTTTTTTTTTTTGCCAATTTTAACCTTTTTTCAGCCATTTGGCTTCTTTCTGCTAATTTAACCTAATTTTTAGCTGTTTCAGCTAATTTAAATTAGATTTAGAGACGTTTATTGTCATTGTACAGAGCACAATGAAGTTACAGTTCAGAACAGTCATTCAGAAGAAGACCGAACATAACAAACATGGGAGAACAGGAGCTCTGCGTCATGCAGCCACAGACCCTGCACAGAGCAAGGATCATCTTCATGAAGGCATCCTGACGAGGCGCTACCCTTAAAATAAAAATTTGCGCTTTTTCACCCAAGTTCACCTTTTTGTAATAATTTCAGCTTTTTTGGCAATTTTACAATAAACTAAATATTTTGTGCATCTTTTTATCTGCAAAATTTTTCAGCATTAATATTCATTTTCATCTTCTGGAGAAAARCAAGGTAACATCACCTGGCTTACAGTATCACAATATATTAGATGGTAACCCCTGTATGGTGAAACACAGCCCAACTCTAAATCTAACATTTAGAAATGAGCAGCCAGTTTGTCAGAAACCAGAAAACTTTATGATAAATAAAATACATCGATTACATCCAGCTGAGCAAAGAACACTTTTCAGGAAGTAGACTCGTTTTTTGTAATGTCCACCAAAGAAGTTTTTTCAAGTACAAATACAAACTTTATAAACCTTAAAAACAGGACAAGATTAAACTCACCATCAATAAAATTGTGCTGCATGTTCAACAGCACAAAGTATCAAATTTAAACAAAAACTCTCAAAGGTTGTTAAACACATTTTCTAAAGCTCCAAAGTTTGAGATCATAAAAGAGTATATTTTTATCTTAGGCTGTTTTAAAACTAATGTCTGCAACTTCTAATGGATATTTGGTAAAAAAAAAAAAAAAAAAACTAAGGGTCTACATGTTCTTTTTTTGAAGATAACTTCAAACCTCGAGCTTCAGCTCTCAATAAAACAGCTTGCAATTTAAAAACAATGAAATTTGATCCCCTGCTACAAATGACCTCAGTTCCTTTAAAGTTCATGTTTTGTTTACTCATTCTCAGGTCTTGTCAGGTTCGTTTGGACCACACGTGCATTTTTCTGTCCCCTCAGACCGGACAGATAGGCCCGAGGTTTGGCCACGCTGCTCCCAACATCCGTCCTGCTTTGACACGCAGCGTCTTTAGGAAGCCACGTCTGGGTGACGTTTTCCCTCCTCATGAGGCTCAGGTCAGTCTGCACCGAGTGGGTCGCTTTGGTCCGAAGATCAGCCTGATGAAAGGATGAACACCGTAAACACAACTACTGGTGGGTTCTCTATTAAAATGGGTGGGCTTAAACTAAAACAAGTCAGTCTTATGATTTATTCTAAAAGGAAATAATGAAGAAATAACCATAAAATACTCTTCTACAGTGAGTGTTAAAGTACTGTAAAAAACAAAACTACAGGGTTTTAAGTGTAATGCACTTTTAAAAATATGCTACACTATGGGGTGCCGTTTGTAAAGTTACACAGTCAAAAATTATCATCAGTATTTTTGTTTTGTTTAGCCTTTTATAAGAAAAAAAAACATTTATTTTTCAAAGTCAGTTTTTCACCATATGCACTGCAAAAACTGTCCATCTTACCAAGTTTTAAAATCTTATATCAGCCAAAAAGTCTTTTTGATCTTATTTTGAGACTGATTTACTAAACAAGAAC
>NW_013953158.1:83181-85650 GCF_001266775.1 Austrofundulus limnaeus
TTGGATTTTAAAGTTTTTCATGTTTCCATTGGATTTTAAAGTTTCCCAGTTTTTTCTACCTGGATTAGGACGTTTTCCATATAGTTGCTCCAGTTGACCAATAGATGTCAGTCTTCACCAGCATAACATCTTTAAATCATTTGAGTCTCCAACACCGTTGGCCGATTGCTTTTGAGCTCCAGCGTTCAATCTTTATTTTTTTAATTTTTTTTTTAAAAGGAGCTCCAATTGTAAAGTAAAATTGGGTAGATCACTGTGTTGTGATTCATTGACAGCCATACCTTCTGCTGTTCAAGATAATGATGACTGGTAGATAATTAGTTATTAGAGATACTGCATTTTAATTTYAGAAAGCGCAAATCCGCTTATGAATTATAAAAATTAGTAAGACCACTAAAGCGCAAATGAAATATTTAGGTCCGCAATTAGCGGATTTGCACTTTAGCGGGCTGGTGCCCACCACTGGAAGTTTGGTTTATCTGAGACGTACCTGAGGTTTCTGCCATCCTCTGTTCATCTGTCTTTACCTCTGATGCCTCCAGCAAGTCGCTCAGATATGTCTCAGAGAACATCTGTGACTGAGAACTGATGAAGGGCTTCAGACTGAGCGTGATGTCGGACAGGAGGTTCAGGAGTGCAGCCTCGTCCTGGAGCTCGGTCCATATTTTCGACACGGCTTTAAATAATGGCTGAAAAAGAATAAACATGTCATACGAAGTGAAAAGACCGACCTAAATCCAAATATCTGAGGAGTTTCCATGATAAAACTCTAGTCAGTGGACTTACAAAGACTGTAGCAGTTGATACAGCTGYCTTTGACTGCACAGTGTTTCTGAGCAGCATCAGCTGAGAGGACATCTCTGTCTGCAGCTTGTCTACATACTTAGTGCATAAACACACATCTGTCTGTAGGTTAAAAAAACACAATTTAACACTTATCATTACGTGAATAAATGCATATTATCTGCTACCATTTATTCCAGAGTTGAAGAGTGGCAAGAAACGACAAAGTTGTAACCGTTTTCATCCATATTTATTGTTTTTTTAAATCATCCTACAGGCTCTGACATGTTAGATAAATTTGAAAATGGGTTTTGAAAAAAATCCGTAAGACTTGAAAAAAATCCGTGAGATTGCTCTATACGTCCGTATAACTGCAAAATGACGTAATACCCTTATAACTTACGGACAATCCGTACAAGTTGACATGTATGCGTTTTGGTCACACCTTGGAATTGACGTAGCGTGACTTTGCAATAAAGCAACAAATCACTGATTTATTATCAGCAGAGGATGATTTTTAATGACACTCTGCTCGGGTTCCTGTCGGCGCCTCTTCCTGGTCTGGAGTGGATGTATCGCTGGCTGGTGGTGCCACGCACAGAGACATGATATACATCATATATGGAAAGCCAGCGCTGCCAAATCTACGTGACATTACGTGTTAATTTGACGCGTAAACGACGTAGATTTGGCAACGCTGGCTTTCCATATAAGACGTGAACAGATGGAACACCTGCTGAGTAGTTCCAATATTGACTTTTTAGGTCTCACTGAGACGTGTTTAACCCACACATCACCTGATGCTGTTGTAAATGTACCTGTGTTTAGTAATAATGTGTTTAGGAAAGACAGAAATAATGGCAGGGGTGGGGGAGTATTAATGTACGTCCGAAATACGCTTAAGTGCACATTGATTGAATGGCCAAGTGAAAAAGCTTTAGAATAGGTGTTGACGTATCACTTTCAACAACAATGTCTTTTATTATTGTGTATGTATTAGTGCTGTACCAAACGATTATTTTCTAATCGATTAATCTAACGATTATTTTTTCGATTAATCGATTATTAAATTAGTCATCGATTATTTTAATAATCGATTAGTTGTCGATTAATCGATTAAATGGTGCAGCCCTAAGCCTACAGCAAAAACGAATTTTTATGAACTTAAACTTCTACTCAACCACAAATAATTTTAATGGGTGATTTTAACATTAATTGGAATACTACATAAATGACCTTCCAAATGTATGATGATGATGTTATTTTTACATCTGCTAAAAGCACACAGGAAGCATCATCTGTTCTTATATTAGCCCTGGAGAATATTCAGCGTTGGCTCCTTAATTCTTGTCTATTATTGAACAAAAAAAGGCAGTTTCTGTGATGTTCAAAAAAAGACCCACAAAACTGCAGCGGTCCAATGTGTTCTTGGGGGGAGTGGAACTTGACCTTGTAGACGAATTCAAGTACCTTGGGGTCACAGTGGACCCAACACTTTCATACAAAAAACATATCAAACTTACTGCAAATACAATTAAATTCAGTTTACAAAATTTTAGGCAAATCAGATCATCAATGACAATCAGTTCTGCAAAAACGTTCCTCCACTCAATGGGCCTCATGCAAGAACATGTTTGTATTCTTATCCTAAATTTCTCTTACTTTTGTTCTAACAAAGGGTTCGTA
>NW_013953158.1:86242-87607 GCF_001266775.1 Austrofundulus limnaeus
GTGCACGAGCAGCTGGATAGAACAGGTGGAATTTACGCAGCTCATTTACGCACGTTTCCTGAAGATAGAAGAGTTTGTTGAATCTGACGTGACAAGTTCGTACGAACCCTTTGTACGAACAAAATAAGAGAAATTTAGGATAAGAATACAAACATGTTCTTGCATGAGGCCCATTGATATTCACACATAGATTACTGCATCACAACATGCACTCACCTTTAAAACCAATAGAAATGTTATTCAAAAAATCTTAAAAAATCTTTGATCAAAAGCCTCTGTCATTCCATCAGTGTAATATTTTAGGAAAATATACTATGCTCAATTTAGAAAATTTTATTCATTTTAAAAATTTTTGTTTGATATATAAAGTTCTTAATGGCTTAACTTCACCTCCTAACCATCACATAATCAATACGTTTTACATTCAGAGATTTCTCTTTAAATGGTTCATAAAAGTCTAAGTTCTGGTTAATGAGGTCATTTGCAGACAAATAAACAAATACACACACACAGGTAAACACCACTGGTTTCTAAATGAAAAGGTTCAGTTTACCTGCAGGACTCTGAGGAAACGTTCATGCTGCCTGACGTTGTAGAGAGCCTGTTTGAGCAGGACGACGGGCACATCACACTGTCTGGACTGGACGTTGGGGTTTGTGAACGTCTCCAGCACAGCCGTGTATTTCCACACTAAACTCTGCGTCCCACTCAGCTCGGTGTGGACGTGTGCTGCTGTGACTGGAAGGGCTTCTTTCAGAGAAGAGGGCACTGCCAAGAGAACGAAAAGCAGAGTTCTAAGTGTTGGTTGCATATGCAGAAGAATGTGGACAGAAGACACTATCAAGAAAAAAAAACACAAAATAAAGATCAAACTACTTTTTATCGTTTTTTACAGAACATTTTTCAATCCAAAAAATGAGAAATAAACAGAAGGGATTTAAAAAATCTAATAAAAAACAACATACAAGAAAACAGCAGCCTTTTTTTTTTTGCAATACCAGGCAATAAGCACAGCCAACCATAAACAAGAGCTGGAGAACTGGTGAGAGAATACAATTACTGTGTTTCTGGTTTATTATCAGTAGTGGGCAACACTAATCCAAAAATTAGCTCCGCAATTTCTAAAGTGCTTATGAAAATATTTAGGTCTGCAATTTCAAAAGTGCTTACGCCATAGAAAAACTAAGAGAAGCTAATTTTAAAGCGCAAGTACAATTTGACACTTACTAGCTGGCAACAACTCATGTACAATACATGCACAACACTGCCAACTAGTGGTGTATGAACTCTTTTACAACTTAATCCCACAACTGCTGATTGCTGGGGATGTGTTTTCCTGAAACAGACCTTTAGCTCCTGGTGTAA
>NW_013953158.1:88126-89994 GCF_001266775.1 Austrofundulus limnaeus
TCTAACCCCGTTGCTTCGACCAATTACGTCAAGTATTGAGCTCCAGCGTTTAAACTTTTTTTTTTTAAAAAGGAGCTCTGATTGTAAAGTAAAATAAATCAATACATACAAAATTTTAGCATGGATTACAAACGTTAACTGTTTTTGCTGTTGCCTTCCTGCTATGTAAGTAGACACAAAGCATTGTGGGAAATCAGAACTGTGACCCAAAGCAACAATCAGCAAGGATGTATACTTTCTCATTAAGTATGTTTATCTGGGAGGGGTGCTGTTGGATAGATCACATGTGTTGTGATTCATTGACAGTCATACCTTCTGTTGTTCAAGATAATGATGACTGGTAGATAATTAGTTATTAGCTGTACTGCATTTTAATTTTAGAAAGCGCAAATCTGCATATGAATTACAAAAATTAGTAAGACCGCTAAAGCGTAAACGAAGGTCCGCAATTAGCAGATTTGCGCTTTAGCGGGCTGGTGCCCACCACTGTTTATTACAAATAAACTTAAGGTGTGTCTGTATTTTACACTGGATTATTTCAGAGCCTTCAGTGTGGTACCTTTTACGTCAGACATTTGAATGTAAACTGAGCATTAACGTGACAGAGTGGGACACATCAAAAGAGACGCTTCCTCTGTTTAAAGCACATGGCTGTAAGTGAAAATACAAGTTTAAAACACAAAACTGGATCTAATAGTTAATGAAACACAAAGTTTCATTGAGAATCATGCAGTTACATTTTGAAGACAGACACCTCTGTGGGTCGAGAAGCACCAAGTTTTGAGAATCCAAATATTATATTGCTAGATGGTAGCTGCACATTTTTATCATAATATAAAATATTTTTAAAAACAATGGTCATAAATTATGACAACAATTTTGTTTATTTGCAGTATGAATCTATGAACTTGGCACAAAAAGTAAGGAAAACTGTTTGTTAGACTATTTATTTGTAACAATGCTTCTTGGTGGGCACCTGGGGGTACCAGAAACTCAGAACAAGCATCAATAKCAACAGTAAAATAAGATATTTAGCAACGGCAAWTTGGCAAATTTGTCGTGTGCTGAACCCATAGCTCTACTGTTCATCCCACAAATGCATGTTCCTTACAAATGTGGCACCATTTAAAGGGGAAATTAACAGGCTTTCCAACGGTATACGATTGTTGTAACAAGAAATTCTTGGCAGTAAATCGTATACCGTTGGAAAGCCTGTTAATTTCCCCTTTAAATGGTGCCACATTTGTAAGGAACATGCATTTGTGGGATGAGCAGTAGAGCTATGGGTTCTGCACATAACAAATTTGCCAAATTGCCGTTGCCAAATATAACCTAATAAAAAAATTTCTTTACTTTTTGTGCAAAGTTTAGACATATTTTTATATTTATACACTTCAATAGGCAATAGTTTGGGTTGTAAGTCTTTGATGATGTTGTTTTGTGGTCAAAACCTGAAAAGTTTAGGGACCATTGTTCTAGCATGAAGAAGAACTGTCCCAGATTCTGGTCCCTGTGTGGATTTCTAACATAAAAAGGAAAACATACTTAACTCCTGGATGTTGAAGTCCTCCTCTGTTCTCTTGCTGGCTTCAGTGAAGAGTCTGATCCCCGTTACAATCATGGTGAGCTCTTTAAGTCGATGTTCCTTATCTTTCTTCAACAAAACCAAGAACTCTCCCAGATCCTTCAGAGGGAAGACGCTCTGGAGATCAGCTGAAACATGACAAGGATCAAATATCCAACGTCACCAAAACAATGTGAAGATCATCTTTTTTTCAGGTACTTTACGTACCCATGTTGCTAATTATCATTTCATTTCATTTTATTTATTTGTTAACCTTTATTTAACCAGGCAAATACCATTAAAA
>NW_013953158.1:96505-97582 GCF_001266775.1 Austrofundulus limnaeus
ATATTAAAACAATAAAAGGCTTGAACTACTTCAGTTGGTCTTGTGATTATTTGACAGGAGTTTTACTTTTAAACTGTATGTGTATTTAATTTAGCTATGTTAGTTATGATAGTTTAGTTATGATGTAAATACAATAAAAATTAAACCAAGATTTATAATAATTATCATTTTGATACATACATTGGTAAAGTCTGACTGGGCCTTGTGGCCCTTTATGTTCAACAAATTGGGCCCCGAGGTCAAAAAGGTTCAGAACCCCTGTTTTATACAAACATGTGCCGTAGCAGCAGGGATGGCAGACTTAYRTTAAAGAACRCAGATGACTCTGTCAYCATCAGCCTGCTAAATGAAAATGAAACGTGCCAGTCCTGTGGTCAAAGACTTGGTTCAGTTGTGACGAGGCATTTTTGCAGATAAATATTTTAAAAACAAAGGACATGATCAYTGATTTTAGAAAACAGCCACAGAAACAGGAGACTACCTCTCTGAAGGGTCAGACAGTGGAATGTGTCGATACATATTGCTACAGTTATTGACAGTAAATTGACCTTCAAAGCAAACTGTGAAGCTGTCTATARAAAAGGAAACTGTTTCAGAAAACTGTCATCCTTTAATATCAACAAAACCCTGCTGACTCTGTTTTATCATACTTTTATTGAATCGCTTACATTCTTCTGCTTAGTGTTCTGGTTTAGTCATCTTTCTTTGAAAAACAAGAACTCTGAACCAAAAAGTGAAGTGGTCCAGTTAACTGACAGGAAAGATGCAACTAAATCCAGAATCCCTGCACTTCAGGCAGGTCCAGAGATTATCTGGATCCATCTTATCCTCTGCACGGCGAGTTCAGGCTCCTCCCATCAGGACGTAGATACTCAGTGCCAAAATGTAAAACTAAGCATTTTAAAATCAGCTTTGTTCCTGTTGCAGTTAGGTTTTTAAACTCAAGTAGTCTCTTTAATTCTTCTTTGTTTTTTGTTTTTTTATTTTATCTTGTTTTTCTCTTTGATTCTTACAGCGGGTAAAATAAGTATTGAACACGTCACCATTTTTCTCAGTAAATATATTACTAGAGGTGCT
>NW_013953158.1:102771-104331 GCF_001266775.1 Austrofundulus limnaeus
ATGTAAATTATGTGCAAAAATATATCATTAGTTGGAACTAAGTTGGAAAAATAAATATGAAGGTCAATTAAAAAAGCTCTCCTTTTTAAATTTTATTGGTGCATTTTTAATTGAATTTATTTATTGCTGCATTTATATATTTCTGCCCTTTTTTTTCTAGTTGTATCTGTGTCGGTCCTCCATACCCTCGGGGACCAGGATTGCCCACCCCTGAAATAAGGTTAACCACCGGGGGGGACAGATTTTCATAGGGGAACTGAATTTTGTACAACACCGGGTTTGTTACGAGGCTGAAAACGAGCCGGTTCGGCATGTTTACTGACCGTAAAAGCCACCAGAGGTTCAGACACCGCTTGTCCTCTCACAGCACATTCCTTCACTATTTCTTCGATGATGGTTTTAGTCACATTTTCGTCCTGAAGCGCAGACATCTCCAGCGTCCGGTCTGTTTATTTTCTGACTGTTGWATGAGGTTACCGTAGTAACGGCTCAACATGCGCGTGTAGTAAATGTAGTGACCGCCAGGGGGCGCTGCAGTAAAACCACATTTTAACAACAAAGTTTGTTCTTTGTCAAGATGTAGATAAATAACTTCTCAAAACTTTTATTTAAACAAGGTGTACTAATATATAAAGTAAACAAATAAACAAACGTATTTGCGTTTCTGCGTGTATCATTGTCCTGTTAGATCTGCATTTGATCAGGTAGCTGTTTGCACAGCTGATATGAGCTTTTTAGTAATTGATAGGAAACTGACATTTTCTCCAAAGCCTCCGGTCTTTATCTTAATCTTATGAAATGTGAATTAATGGCCATCAAGGATTGCAACATAACCTCCATTGAAGGCATTCATGTTAAAAACGAGGCATTTTATTTAGGTATAACCACCACAAAGGATCAGAAAACAAGAAGCTCTCTAAATTTTGACCCACTAATTCTAAAGACCAAAAAAAAAAAAAAAAAAAAAAAAAGACAATCAGTGGTTAGTAAGAGATCTTTCTCTTCGTGGCTGTATTCTGCTCACTACGGCTGAAGGCCTCTCCAGGCTTATCTATGCTGCACAATCATTAGAACTTGACAAGAAAAGTGAAAAAGAAATTGACAATCTCCTATTTAATTTTGTTTGGAAAAATAAGACTCATTATATTAAAAAAGCTACTCTAATCAACTCGTATGAAAACGGAGGTCTTAATTGTCCATCATTCTCCTCTTTGAACAATACTTTTAAGTTAAATTGGATTCGTCAGTTTTTTAAGTCTCCTACTTCTTTTTGGAACATTATACCATTCCATATTTTTTTCTAAATTTGGTGGTCTGAATTTCTTTTTAGTTTGTAACTTTGATATAGCAAAACTTCCAATCAAACTCTCCAATTTTCACYGTCAGGCCTTTTTGTCATGGTTACTCATTTACAAGCACAACTTCTCTCCTCACCGATATTTTATTTGGAACAACAAGGACATTTTATTTAAGAAGAAAACCTTATTCTTTGATTCCTACGGGGCCCGCCGGGGGTCAGTGGTGAAAAAAGAAAAACAGCCGCCGGAAATCCGTGCGCAC
>NW_013953158.1:104618-106222 GCF_001266775.1 Austrofundulus limnaeus
GATCAACATAGGAGGGGAGGGATGGGAGGGATTTTGGGTGTGTGTTTTTTGTGTTCTTGTTTGTTTGTTTTTTTCTGTAGTTTGTGTTAAAAAATAATAAAAAAAACTTTGATAAAAACAAGAATTTACCCTGCTAAAGACTACCTAAAGAAGTTCAACTCTAACATHGCTGTAAACTGTACCTTTTGTGATGTTTGCTCAGAAACTGTTACTCGTTTGTTGTGTTCTTATTCTAAAGTATTTTGGCAACATTTTTGTAACTATATTGACTCAAAAATATCAACAGGATTTCAGTTATATTGGAAACACATCCTGTTTGGACTTCAACAGACTGGAAAAATGAATCCAAATGTATTCTTTATCAATTTATTAATCATCGTGGCTAAATTTCACTTACACAAATGCAAATTTTTGAAGAGAAAACCAAAAAATTTTTTGATTGAGCTTAAACAGTATATGATCACAATTAGGCCTTCTACAAATCAAAAAGCCATAACAACAATATGAGCTTGTTCCCAACTTGGAATTTTGGATGATTTGTTGCTTTAACTGATTTTAACTTGAGGCTTTCTGGCACCTATTTTCTATAATTATTATTAGTTTGTTTTATTAATTTATGTATTTTTTATGGAAGAATATTGTATTTTTTTCTCTTTTCATCGTATTCTAAAGTTATGCTCCCCCTGGAAATAGGAATAAATTTTGATAGGAATAAACTTTCCTATTAAATAGGAAATAATAGATGTAAGCAGGCCTATTAAATCCTAAATGTATAAGTTCAGGCTTAAATGTTGATTTGTAACAAGAATGAGGTGATACTGTTTCTGCACTCTGCTGACACCTGATCAGAATTTACTGATCAATAATTTATTCACCCTTTTAGAAATCAGACATATATACAACMAAGTGTGAGATCGTAAGATTTGACAGAATCCTTTTCATAAGCTTTGACCTCTCAATGAAGAAAAACATCAACTTTGTCTTTTTGAAATTTATCACAAAAATAGAACAATCAAGCTTCATAAAATAACGGCTAAAATAGTGAAAATTACATAAAAGACAAAAGTAATGAAGGTTTAGAAAATATTTTAAAGGTAAAAGTTAGAGTATACGCAATGTTATTTTAGTCTATGTTTAAAATAAAGTCTATTTTTACATAAAGGTTGATATTCGACCCTTTTGAGAAATAACAAGATATTTTCCTAAGGGAAACATTTTTGACTTTTGTTAGATAATTGACAAACGACCCAGGTATAAATATAAATATAAATTTGTGTCAAATTGCAGAGATGTGTTCTTAAAAATCTGGTCAGATTAAGGGTTATAGTATCTTTTTTACTAACCTAAATTTAGTTATTTAATTTTACTGCAGATAAGAAGATTGATAAACTTGACAATTTTTTATATTTGATCCTGTTTTATTAATCAACTGTATTAAATGTCTTTCTTGCTGCCATAATTTTCATCCCTGCAGCTTTGAGCTGCACTAACAGATAAGAAACAACACTGTGATTGGTCAAGATGTTTCTCTCTCTGCTTGTAATAAATTGTTCAGCTTTTCCCAGCCAAGGTCAGAACTTTCTGCTGAGACCCGTCTTTAAGCG
>NW_013953158.1:107047-109762 GCF_001266775.1 Austrofundulus limnaeus
GTAATATTCAGGTACTGATTAGGTAATGATTGGTTCCTTGGTACTTAGTATGTTTCACTTTAKTTTGTATTTAGTTACTCAGTGTTTAAGCATTTTTTGTGTACCTTATGGTAAAATGTTATCATGATTTTAAATGCCACATGGTGAAAGGTGAACGCCAGGTTTTTGTTTATTGGAAAATTGTCTAGTAAAGTTTAACAGTTGGGTTAAAACCATCAATCTTTACAATGTTTACATAACAGTGTCTCTTGATTTGGATTTTGCAAGAAAAGTGAGCTAAATAATGAAAATGTGTTAGTCACATGTTTTTACCGTTGTTGGTGCCTCATATTAAGAAGAATATATTAGCCATCGATACTCTGAAACATCCAGATTTAACTAAGAAACAACATATCGATCGAGTACAATGACAGRCATTGCTACATCTTTCTCTTAGTTTCTTGGGGGGGAAAAACAAAACGTTTCAGACATTTTCTCCATTTTACAGTATATTTAAAATGATAACTTTTTCTTGTAATAAAACAACTTTGCACAGTTTTGAAAAGAATGCAGCTTTATTTGTTGAATTTTGAACAGGTTACATAGTAAATGTACTAGTTATGTAACATTTTTTAAAATCATTCATTCAAGCAACTGTTAATATCTCACAATCATACAAAACAAAGAGCCTAAATGTTGTAGCTTTAATGCCCAATGGAGATCAATTTTATACATCCTCCTCTACGTCATCATCATCATCGTCAACCGTCCTCAACCACCTTCACTCATGAACACTACAAATGTYCTGCTGTGGATCCTGTTCCTTCCATGTTGCACCAGAGAAGCAGTAGAAACTGGTTCTAATGGTAAAAATCTTCCCCAACTTTAAAACTTTGTGGCGGTGATATTTTTAGGTTTATTTTAGTTTTCCTCATAGAACTTAATCAATACAAATAAGCAAACTTCAAGTAAAAAGTATAAATTCTTCCATTCTAGAAAGGTCAAAAACATCTGAATGCCCATGAGAAAAAAAATCTAGATGCTGATGCAATATAAATAAACATAAAGCTGGAAAACACTACAAAAAAATCAAATGTTAATTAATCAAAGAAAAACCTACACAACTTTTTTTCAAATAAAAACACGATTAGTGCTTTAATGTAATATAACACAAACTATGTAAAACGTGTAACAAATAACTGGAAAATTCATTTGAATTATATATTTTTTAATGTAGCTCTGAAATATCAATCAAGACATCTAGTTACAAACTGCAGCAACAGAAAGCTCAAAAATGTATTAAGAACACTTCATCAATGCTACACTGACACCAGTATGCATGTTGTTGTTATTTTCTGTGTCCTGCACAAAGGATTTCATGGAAGGACACCCTGCCTAAACCCTGGATTATTCTGATACACGGAATATATTTCAGAGCCCCAGGTCATTTCAGTAAGGCTATAAGCTGCTGGTGAAGCAAACAAATCATCCTCCAGCCCACATTCAGGCAGCTGAAGGCTGGAAGGAAAGGGAAGAGGAGCGTTACATTCAAGCAGATCTCACAAGAACCTCGATCAAACATCAACACCAGCGTTGTTTAAGGTTGTAGCTTACTTGTCATCTCTGTGAAAGCCCTGTCACACTATGAAGTTTTAGACAAAAACACTAATAAATATTATACACTTGAGCAATTTGTTAGCATTGCAGAATGTACGCACCTAAAAAGAGGCAGATGATTTTTTAAAATTTCATCTTCAACGTAGATGTCTTCAAAATTTTCATAAAACGTTATAGTGTGACAGGAACTCATAGTTTTATGGGGTGCCGTTTGTAAAGTTACACAATCAAAAATTACCACCAATATTTCTGTTTTATTTAGCCTTTTATAAGAAAAAAAGAACAGATTTATTTTTCAAAGTCAGTTTTTAACCAAATGATTCGTACATTTATAAATGTCAGTTTATAAACTAAATATTTAACTTACAAATTAAATATTTTGGTTAACAAGCTAAATATTTAACTTGTGACTTAAATATTTAGTTTTGAGCTAAATATTTAGATTGCAACTTAAATTTTAGCTAGCAAGTTAAATATTTAGCTAGCCACCTAAATATTTAGGTTGAAACATAAATATTTAGCTAGCAAGTGAAATATTTATCTAGCCATCTAAATGTTTAACTTAAATATTTAGCTAGCCACCTAAATATTTAGGTTGAAACATAAATATTTAGCTAGCAAGTGAAATATTTAGCTAGCCATCTAAATGTTTAACTTAAATATTTAGCTAGCCACCTAAATATTTAGGTTGCAAGTTAAATATTTAGCTAGCCAGGTAAATATTTAACTTAAATATTTAGCTAGCCAGGTAAATATTTAACTTAAATATTTAGCTAGCCACCTAAATATTTAACCTGCAACTTAAATATTTAGGTAGCTACCTAAATATTTAGGTTGCAAGTTAAATATTTAGCTAGCCAGGTAAATATTTAACTTAAATATTTAGCTAGCTACCTAAATATTTAGGTTGCAAGTTAAATATTTAGCTAGCCAGGTAAATATTTAACTTAAATATTTAGCTAGCTACCTAAATATTTAGGTTGCAAGTTAAATATTTAGCTAGCCAGGTAAATATTTAACTTAAATATTTAGCTAGCTACCTAAATATTTAGGTTAAATATTTAGCTAGCTACCTAAATATTTAACTTAAATATTTAGCTAGCTACCTAAATATTTAAC
>NW_013953158.1:115032-117783 GCF_001266775.1 Austrofundulus limnaeus
CCCCCCTCCCGTGTCGACGGTGATGTGTGATTGGTCTGAAGTTCGTGGGCGTGTTTGTTTGTGCTGCGCTCGGTGGTGGGGGGTGGGGGGACAACTCGCTCCCCGACTAGAAAGCAGAGTTTTATAAGATAGTCAAACCGTGAAAAACTTGCTTGTTTTTTTGTGCTGAATGCACTGCTGCACTCGGTAAAAAAGGATGGAAAAAAACCCGACTCGCTTCCAGAGCGACACCAGGAAGCAGTTTTATAAAGATAGTCATTCCGTGAAAAACTCATGAATGGAGATTAAACAGACGTTGTGCACGGAGGAATCTGACTGATAAAAACTGGAGCTTTAACCAGGACAGAAGTGGATAAATATGTCAGGTGAGTTATGAGTCAGACTTTTTTTTCTGCATTATCGGCTGTTGCGGGGGAACTCCATGCAGTGACGTATGGTTCAGTGGGAGGGGGTTTCCCGAACTCGGCGCGGGGGTGTCGTAGGGACTATGAAAGGTCTGTGTGTGAAAACGACTGCCGAACAACC
Organism: Austrofundulus limnaeus; assembly: GCF_001266775.1. NCBI lineage: Eukaryota > Metazoa > Chordata > Actinopteri > Cyprinodontiformes > Rivulidae > Austrofundulus > Austrofundulus limnaeus. The sequence goes on from NW_013953158.1 coordinate 115,558, forward strand.
ACGTGACCGCACGTCGACGCGTCGGCATCGGAGCGAGTATGTTTCAGGCTTAAGGGAGAGCCCAGACACCCTGCGGAGGAAACTCATTCTGGCCGCTTGTATCTGTGATCTCATTCTTTCAGTCACTACCCAAAGCTTGTGACCATAGATGAGGGTAGGAACRTAGATCGACCTGTAAACCGAGAGCTTAACCTTCTGGCTCAGATCTCTCTTCACCACGACAGACCGGTACAGCACCCACYAATCCTCCAGTCGATCTCCCGCTCCATTCTTCCCTCATTCATGAACAAGACCCTGAGATACTTAAACTCCTCCACTTGAGGCAAGACCTCCTCCCTGACCCGGAGGAGAGACCCTACCCTTTTCAGGCTGAAAACTACGGTCATGGATTTGGAGGCACTGATCCTCATCCCGGCTGCTTCACACTCGTCTGCGAACCACATCATCCACAAAAAGCATTGCTACAAAGCCAATCTTGATAAATCATTGYATAGAGACTAATCTGCATAAATCACATTCATACAATGATGGGACACACAGCAGTGGGGGTTCTGTGTCTTGCCCAGGGACACTTCAACATGTGACTAAACAGTGGCAAATCCAACCCTCAATTCTCTCATTGCAGGACTAACCCCCTAATGACTTAGCCACAGCCAAGCCTTTCTTTACTTTATCATACAACCTGTTAGTTTTTTTGTTCTTATTTCACAAATTATACATCAACACCAAAGGGTGGGACTAAGAAACACAAGAAAAATGATGACTAAAGTGGAAATGGTTTGGTTCCTCCTGTAGTGGGCAGGCACCCTCTCTGAGCTACAGAATGGATCAATCATAAACATCCTTCTTATTTGAAATGTACTGTACKATCTACTCTGGAGTGATAAGACTCTCAGCCTCTGAGTTTGAAATCTCAAAACAAATTGGCACATTGTAACTGAATGTATAACAGCAGGGTTACCCGAGCACAGGAAGGGACCAAGTGGACACACTGCACCAGAACATGGGAGAACTCAGAGAAACTAACACCATGGGTCTGCCAACTCCTGATCAGTTTGGCTTGGTAAAGATTATGTTTTGTTAGATTTATTTCAAATGACTTTTTTATTACCCATAACTTGGATTTTATGTTGGTGACTGAAACCTGGCAAGTGTCCCTGAGTCCAGCTGTTTTTCTTAACTTTTACCTGTTGATTGTACATATTTTATCACACTGAGAATGTCTGGACGTTGAGGAGGAATGGCAGCTGTTTTTAAGTAGAAATTTATCTGTAAATAACTTTTAAAACATCTTTTCCAACTTTTAGGTTTATGTTAACTTGATGTTTTTTTGGCTGGAGCAAGGAGGGAGATCATGGTTTAATTGCTGGGGAAATTAGTTGGTGGTTTGTTAAATGATGGAATCAACCTGTGAACATAACATGGGTAAATAACATTAGTTTGGAGTGCATTTTTCATTTTATACAGCTTTTAGGGCCAATGTTCTAAATGTCCACATGAGGGCAGTCAGGACTTACAAATCTGTTTTTGAAACCAAGGCTCCAGGCTGGTTGCTGAATATGCCTCATCAGAATTGTGTATGTTGTCAGAGTTCTAGTTTAAGTATGCTGTAATAATTAACTTGTGAAAAATAAAAGCTTTTAAATAACTAGGACCACATAATATTTAGCACATATTAGGATCACAGTACATATAGAAGACATTTTCCTTTTTTTTATTCTTTGGCATTTAAAACAACACTGTTGAATGACAGTCTACAGTATGTCTGTTTTCTTTATCAGACTGACTCACAAGAAGAAGATATTATCTTTGTTTTGCAATGAAAACAGATTACAACACTGTGACTAAAAGTAGCGAATTATGCTGTAAGTCCGACTCACAAAGTGACACAATATTTCTCATCAGTTTAGTTCCAGCAGATACAAAAAACAAAAAAAAAAAAAACCCCTGTCTGGCTGATTACTTGGCTTGCATAGTACTGAACTTTCTGAAAACCTTGTAAAGGTTTTTGTAAAGTAGATTTATATGTATTCACAATGTTGTTTCTAAACAAAAAGTAGCACACTTTAAAGGGGAAATATCAAGTAAAATAAACTTTTTTCGAGTTTTATATTATGTTATAATGTTACACTCTCATAAAAACATGCCCAAAGCCTTGCTTTGACTCATTCATGTATGTTTGAGAAATCCTGCAGTGTTTCTAGGAAGCCATGCTGAGGAGCAAAA
>NW_013953158.1:124200-126632 GCF_001266775.1 Austrofundulus limnaeus
ACTGTGAACACAGTAATATAATTGTGGATTTTTCCTGAGAAAATCTTTCATTTATCTGGACTACTGGGCTACTACTGGACTGGGCGGAACCAAAGTTCGTTCGTTTCTTTTACTAACCTGAACGGCTTTGAGCGACTCACTCTTCTTCCTGATTCCAACCTAGGAAGACAGCTGGGATTCTCTCCGGAGAAACCTCAGTTTGGCTTTAAGTCTGATCCCATGAGCTAACTAGGGAAGACTTCACAGCCAGGGACCCGGCACACMTGCCAGTGGTCTCACCCCGAGGCTGAGCCTCTGAGTGCGTTTTTAACTCCTGAGGGGATATTTTATTTTGGAAAGAGGAACTGAATACGGCTTGAATTTTTTTGGCTTGGACTGAAACAGACGAAAGTTACCTGTAAAAAAACACCTGTTCGCCAATGACCAGTAAGCGAGCAGACATTCAGTTCCCTGACTGATCGGAGGCGAGCCAGCTCCTACCCCGAGGGTGCCTTAAGAAGTCATCACCAGGTAAAGCTGGCTTAGAAAAGACGTGCAGTTCCGGTTGACCCACACTTTGATAAAAGTAAAAGTCGTAGTAACATACTAATCTTACTTTCCTCCTTTCCTTGTTCTTAATTTGCCAAAACTTAAGCTAAAAGCGCCAGTAAAATTGTTTGGTTGTTAACATCAGAACTGACGTTTTACTGTTCTATATAAGTAATCTGAGTTGATGTGAATTGAAATTCAGACGCGGGTTTTATCTCATTTAACTCTGACGCTTGTTATTGGAATAACCACAATAAAGTGTAACTTATGATCTGTTCAATTTGTGTCTTTAGTGTGTCTTGTCAATAGTCTTTTATGAATCAACTTGAACTCGTCTGAACGTTTACTTATTGTGTCACTTTTCACTTCGCACAGTCAAGATATTATCAAGTAATGAGAAATACCTTGGTAAAAATTTCCTCATAACCTCGTGTATGAGAGATGTGGGAAAAGCTTAATTCACCTTAAGCTCACACTTACACTAATGTCATTAGTTCCAAAGGTGCAGGACTGCTATTCCCCCCCCTTTTTTTCACATCATGTCACCTGCCTGGATCTGTTATTATCTCACTCTGAAGCACGGAGGAGTGTCAGAGGTGAGCTTGTTTCAACTGCTTTTTACGACGCGGTCTCATTTCCGGACTCAATAATTTTGTGACTTAAGCCTTTCACTTAAAATACATACCTGTAAGTAAAAATATTTATTTGAGTATAGTACTACCTCCCAACTTTATGGATGATTTTATGGATTTAATTTTACGTATTATACTTGAATAAATACGGTATATACAATCAAAAAACAAAGAAAATACACAAATCAAAATAAAATGAACGGTAGCTGAAGAAGAATAAATCTTTTAATGTCTGCCCCTTTTAACCCCAGAATATATAAAAAAAAACATAATTTACAAGCAAGCTTTACTTCCAAGCAAAGCTGTGTTCCCCATCCCTCACTACTCCCCACCTCTCCCAACAACACATTTAACATTTATCGCTTAAAAAGTTATAAACTTATTCGGAAAAGGAAAAAAAGAAGATGTAAGTTTTACAGAGTTTTAATTATTCTAATTGACCAGTTTTGGTGATTGTTAGATACAATCAATAAATTTATATTTTCACAACCTCTGAACACACTTGTGGGCTGTCCTATACTCTGTGTTGCCCCCCTTGGGAACCTCTGGTCTATTGAACTGGATAAAACTGAGAAACAAATATTCCTAACTAACAAATTTAGCATTCAGTCATAGGGGTACCCCAAACCTTTGCTCTATCAAAATGATTTTGTAGTGGCAGGACCTGGCGTCAGTATCACAARTCCTTATATCATTCATGTAGATGTTGTTAGTTTTTAAAAACAAAAACAGGAAATGGGTAATAGTCCTACATTATTCAGCTATTGCTAAAATTACCCCTTGTTAAAACTGATTTTATTAATTGTAAGAAATGTTAAAAGGTCAACTAAAAGTCATGGTTTGTTAATCTTGTTTTCTGTTTTGTAACTGTGTTTTGAGGAAGTTTATGAGAAGTTGTGATGGAACAAGACAAACTAGTCACCTTAGGTGTGAGACAACAACAGGCCTCCTGCTGACAACTGCAAATCCAGAAAACACAAGGTCGCCCTGCATTTGAACTCTAGAAAATGGGAAGTTGCACCTTGTATTGCAAGTTGACAGTATTGTATAAAGTACCACAAAGTGATACTTGAGTAAAAGTACAAGTATCTTACCAAAAAATTACTATGGTAAAAGTTAAAGTCTTCTTTATGAATATTACTTGAGTAAAAGTATTAAAGTATCTGATATTTTTTGTACTTGAAGGCACAGTGTGTAGGATTTGTTGTTTTCAGCGACATCTAGTGGTTGAGTGGTTGAATCATCCTCCCTGGTCCTCCCCCCACCCCCACC
>NW_013953158.1:127009-130064 GCF_001266775.1 Austrofundulus limnaeus
TTAGACATGATTTTTTTTATTATTGTCATTAGTGATTATCTCAATTTCGGCTAAAAGAATTGACAAAATCCTACACACTGTGCCTTTAAATATTAAAAGTAAAAGAATTGATTTAAAATGAGCAATCTGGAATGGAAATACTCAAAAATTAAATAAAAATAACGACTTTCTACTTCTTGCTCTTGGAGTAGAAAGTACAGATAAATTGTGTCTTAATGTAGGAGTAGAAGTGAAAAGTAGGCTGAAAAATAATTACTCAAGTAAAGTACAGATACCCAAAAATTCTACTTAAGTACAGCAAATAAGTATTTGTACCTAGATCCTTTACAACTCTGCAAGTTGGTATAAAGAACACGTAGACAAACAAGTTGTTAGTTCATCTTTTCTGATATGTATCGCTGCTTTGTTTGTAATCATGGACTCCTTGCATGCAAGTAAAAGAGCTCAGGTGATTTCAACCTGTTGTCAGTATTTGTATTAAGGTACTGAAATCAAATCAACAACACAGCTGATTGCAAACTTTGCATGATGTCAGATCACAACAATAAACCAAACAAGCCTTGTCCCCTCACTACAGCACAACAGAGGTCTACGTAACGTTCTTGGAATCTTGTTTATTTGTATTGCTGATCACGTACAGCTCATGTTTGAAAAATTAGTACTTTTTTAAAAATATATATATATTTCAACCTATGACCATAAATCCAACATGTAGCAAATTGACAAACGGAGGCATAAAATAATGTATTTCAGTCAGAAATGCACACAAAATGGAATTCCACTTTATTAGGACCAGCCTTTAGCACCCATAAGGCCTGCTGGTCTTGATCATTACCCCACACCTAACCACCCCCAGTCTATAACTAACCCTAACCCCATGTTCAATTCACACCTTAGTTCTAAACCTAACCCCTAAAAATTATTGTTGAACATACAAGAACTGGGCTTTGAGCCCCCTAAGTAGCAGTTAGCTTACATCGTTCAAACTCACAAAGGCATAAAACAGTTTTTTATTGGTTCATTACTGCAATTGCCACAGATCACGAGTTTGCAATTTTAGCTACCGGTACTTGCTTTCACAGGCCTACAACTTGACAAAATGTACACTTTAAGGCAATTATGATCTACTACTATTGTTGTTGTCTATTACTTTTGTGTTATTTACAACCACGCTAACTATCAAAAACAGAAAAACACAGGTTACCAGGAGCTCAAGGAGTCAAGGAGCTTTGGATCTTTCRTCACTATTTACTTTCCTCCTCCTTTTACATATGAGCAAAAAATAATGTTCCTGAGCACACTCCTCAAGGTCAGCACAGCACACTGAAWGTTTTGTTCTGGCCAAGACACACTAGCTTGATGTAAGTGGTTTTTCATCACCATTTAATTATCAATGAATCATCTAGAGTAAAGGGAGAAGATCCCAGAGAAGATGACCTTTGGACCAGTGTACACAGACAGATGGAAGGTTTATAAAGTAGCGCCTGGCCAACACCTGGACTTCTCTGACCACATTGTTGTCGTGCTGGATCCTGCTCACCGCCCTGTGCTGCAACACAACAGGCCCACTCAGAGGACCACCGCTGTGCGACCCAGCACAACAGTTCAGATGCTTCAGGACTGTTTTGAGAGGACCAGCTGGCAGATTCTTAGAAAAGTGACTTTACTGCTACCAGGAAGATCATCATGTACCACAAMCAAAACCCCTGTTTAATGGTAACATGTAGTATCTGTGATTCAGCCTTCAGATCAAGAGACACTGAGGTCTGCAAGGAAGAACATGAAGATACAACACTGGTGGAAGTTTGTTATTGTAGCAAATCCACTCCTCTCTATTTCTCTGTTTTTGCTCGTAGCAATCCAAGAGGCATCTTCTGAAGAAGTGTTTGTAAAGCAGAGAACCAGTCAAAAACATGTCCATAAAATACATATGGTCACCACAATGATAGTAATACAGATGTGGGTAAATGTGCATGAAGCAGCATCATTTAACCAAGCCTAACCTACAGCAAAACAAGCTCAATAACAGACTTTCTGCAGATAAAGGTTTTCCATTAAACACCTGAATCAAATGTTAAAAGAATATATGTATGTCTGAGATTAAAGTTTATCTGTTCTTGCTTTCATGGTTCTGGCATCATTAAGTACAAATAACTGATTAAAGCCACATTGTTTCATTCCAACAAGTCCCTTGTGTGACTATTGACTGAAGGTTGGAGGCTGCAGCAGTCAGAGCTGCTGTCCACAGGGAGAGCTGAGAAACACAATGAATCAGCAAAAAGACTATATACAGTATATATTACTACTTTTGTTTTTTTAAACAATTCAAATTGGTAATTGTAATGTTTCAAATGTATCACTGATAATTCAAAGAGAAATCATCATGGAAGGAGGTGGGTTCATTCATTCATTCATTCATTCATTCATCGCTTCAACTTTTTTTTTTCATTTCCTACGCCCTTCATGCTGCTGCAGTCTGCTGTCTCTTCCAAGTCAGCCTCTGGCATTGTTTCTGTGTTCACAGAAATTATCTATAATGGAGTGAGTGTGCTTGGTTTTGTTACCTTGTCAGGACCATTTGTCCAATACACATGAACTTGTGAGGACCTCACTGCTGTGAGATGTACATGAGTTCTGTGAAGGCACAAATATTTGGCCAAAACCTATGTTAACAGAGTAAATGTGTCATGAAATCTTGAGTAAACTGAAATAAAGAGCTAAGTTTGAGGCTAAGTAAAAGGGATACAGGATTAGCTGTGACATTAAACTTTATTTAACCAACATTTATTTTAACTGTAGAATAAAAACTGTTAAAATACTGTAGGATGTTCAGTTTTTATCATTTTAAACTAAAAGTTTAAAAATATATAACACAGACGGGGCCATTTTATTTACATGCAAAGCATTCTGGGTAAATGATGACATGGATAGGTCCTCGGTGCGAGGCTGCTAGCGAGCTATATCCACCCTGAAGGTTAATCTCAGACAATATCTGATGATTGACTCTCTTAAATGAAACCAGAGAGGAGAAGGTAGAAATGACTCAGCCTGGAAC
>NW_013953158.1:130829-133020 GCF_001266775.1 Austrofundulus limnaeus
GGGGTAAGGAGGGGAGGCTAGACCGTCCAAATTCACAGACTCTTTTTTTCCGGTCTTCCTGGTCTACCAAGGACCCGGCCCGTCGAGACCGGGGAGTCTGGGTCCTCCGGAGGACCCGGCCTGTCGTTTTGGACACAGCCAATCTCCTCTCATCACTGAGGTCCTCCATCTACACGACAGAGAGGGGAACACAAAAATGACTCAGCAACTGAAAATATGGATGGAGGACCTCAGTTTAGCTTGTTTGTCGGGCTAGCACTGAGCTAATATATATAAGGCAATATAGCGTCGGTGCTAGCGCAAAGGCTAACACGCTTGTATTTTGAGTTAAAGATGCTTTAGTTTCATTAAGGGTGAAGACATAAACAAACATTGGTTTGAAATAGGTTTGGTTAATAAATACAATTCAAAAGTGTAATTCATCAACAGTTAAAATAGTGATTTATGCAATAATTAAAACTATATATGTCATTGGTTAAAATGGTTCTAGGACCTTTACMCCCCAGGACAAAGGTGATTACATTACTATTGTGTTTTACAGCATAAATGTTTTCTGTTCTGGTTTTTTGTAATATTGTGTAGAAGAGGTCTGGTTAGTATGTGATGAGACAGAGTACAGACACTCCTGTTAAACTGTATTTTTTTGTTTTTGCAGTTTTTACAGAAATAAATATGTTGCACTGGAGATGAGTTGGTCCATCATTTTCTACAGTTTAACAATTCTATCGTTTTAGGAAAGACAAAAAACAAACCACAACAACAGTTTTTGTCTATCCAACTTGCCTGTGAGTTGTCTTCCATGACATAACGGATCTTCTCCACCACATCGATGCGGCGCTGTCGATGCAGGGCGCTGATCAGCTTGGCCAGGTTGGCGTCACTGTCTCGTATAGTCCAGTGCTGCAGCGCTGCGTACGCCCGCTCATGATCGCACGAGTAGCCATTGRAAAAGGCAGACACCTCTCGCTCTGTGGTGGTGCCCAGTGACTGATAGATGCTAATCCACTGGGCACCGAGCTGGGCTGCCACAAGCTTCAAGATATCCACCCCTGTACAAATTAATAATAAATAAAAATTACAATTACAAAGGACATAGAAATGTTTTTAAACCAATAATTAACTGTTTCATACCTAAAAAGGAAAGAAAACTGATTGGATGAACGAAGGAAAATGGAAAAAACATGGTTACAATAATCTTCTCAAACAGATTAAATGCTTCCAGAAATAAATAAAAAAAGTTTTGCATTGGCAGTCAGGCATTTTAATGTTAAACACACTTTTCATCAGTTGGCATAAGTTGTCTAAACTGTTATAGTGTAATAGGACCTTTAGGTGTGTCTCAGATCAACTCGTTTTTGAGGCTGTCTCTTTAAATCCAAAGGAGGCTTCACATCCTGCATCCCTCCAGCTTCCAGACCGGTTTATTACAGTTTGATAGAGGAGTTTATGACAATATAGCTGCGCAGAAACATTTGGTTTACAAATGAATTAAACAATGTCAACAAGAGAAGACTTGTCCACCCAGCCTCACATGTTGGAGCCAGAGTTTGACCCAGAACCAAAGGAGAATGAAGACCACCAAATTGTGTTTGGTAAGTTCAGACCTTATTTGGCAGTTCTGCCACAAATACTGTGACATAATAGTTCAGAAAACATCATAGACAACAGAGAAAACTGAAACGAGTTGACAAATATGACCTAAAATGTGGATTTTGTATACGTACCCTTTAAACTAAGGGTGTCAAACTCCAGTCCTCGCGGGCCGCTATCCTGCATGTTTTATAAGTTTTTCTGCTCCAGCACACCTGACTTTGATGGATAGGTGATTAACAGGCTTCTGCACAATTTGAAGAGTTAATTCAATCACTGAATCAGGTGTGTTGGAGCTGGAAAACCTCTAAAACAGAGATTCTTAACCCATGGCAGCGCCACCTCGAGGGCCTCAAAAGAACAAAATTTTAACTTTGGGCCACAGAGGGCCGTGGGACCGCATTGATTTTAAACAAAGTGCAATACACTTTCTCACCACAAGAAGCAGTAGTGTGCCACTCAGTTCTTTAACAACCTTTTTAATATGTAGAAGAAGAAACTTAAAACCTGCTGAGAATGGAAACTTGTTTTAAATGAAAAGTAGAAGCAAAAATGAAAGTAACTCGTCAAAAAACACCAAAGTTTGTCACTAATATGAAGT
>NW_013953158.1:133542-135441 GCF_001266775.1 Austrofundulus limnaeus
GGCAGGTTAAAATATAAAAATGTTTGTCATAATCATGTCTTGTGATTATATGACAGGAGTTTAACTTTTAAACTGTAAGTGTATTTAATTTAGTTATGTTAGTTATGATAGTTTAGTTATGATGTAAATACAATAAGAATTACAGCAAGATTTAGATTAGAATAATTAGCATTTTGATTCATACATTGGTAATGTCTGACTGGGCCTTTATGTTCAAAAAATTGGGCYCCGAGGTCAAAAAGGTTAAGAACCCCTTGTCTTAAACATGCAAGATAGCTGCCCTCGAGGACTGGAGTTTGACACCCCTGCTTTAAACTTTTTGTTCTGAGACCTAACTTCTGTTTGTGGTATTAAACAGTGTAACAATCTGTAACAGTCAGTATGGATATCACTGTTGTAGTACCTTTTAAGTGCCACACGATGGCGCCTCTTCTGTTAGAACATAGGATGTTGTGAATGCTAAGAGTTCAGAGCTAAAGCTTTGCTGTGTGTACGCGCTTGGCTGCTCTGCTGCTCAACCTCAGTAATGAATGATGGTGAAGGATCGTGGACTATTATCTATATATTCATGTATGAATGTAGATTTAGTGCCRTGGAGACCTGGCTTTGTATGGTTTCAAGATCTGTAATAAAGTAGTACATGTGGGAACCAAAAAGCTGTCGCTCTTTTCGGAGCTGCACCGTAGCACATGGTTTATGCTAAGCTAACTCTCCTACCTTTGCATTACAAAGCACAGTAGTTCAAAGGTTTTGTGGAGAGTGGTCAAAATAAGTAGCTGGTATTCCTAAGCTTTAGGAACTTATTAATCTGCCAACATCTGATGTTCATCTCATACTCAGACCATCTAAGCATAAGTGATTTAACAGTTGGTCTCACAGATGAACATTTAAAAAGCCTAACTTGTGTTTTCTTTGCTCATTGTCCAGCCCGTCGTCATTTACGAACCATAACAGATCTTTTTGGGACTGTCTTCACAATTGCTGTCTAGTTCTTTGATTCACACTACTTTCAGAAGATGTTCCAACGTTGCAAGACCAAATGAAGAAATACAGCAATTAAAAAGATTAACAAAATCTCTGATATGATATTTTCCACATACATTAATGTGAACAAAGCTTTACTTTAATTTTTCTCCTGTGATAATAGTAGCTGAAGTGAAATCACATGACCATTTGTCTTTAATTTCTCAGTTAGAGGACGTTCAAGCCTGACTTTGTAAAACAAACTGCAGTGAAATCTGGATTGTGACCAACAGGGTTCAATGTACAGTGAGTGTGAATATAGGTCTATAATATTCCTGTAAACACAGCACCACTTTCAGAAATGTTTTCATTCACATGGAAACACAGAAAACAACTCAAACATTGCAGTAACTAGGCCAGATTTGTATGTGGCAACAAAACTACACTAGAAAAGTGAAGAATTTGCTGAAGAAAGAAGAAAAAAAATCTAAGGATGGTGCATAGAAAAGCAACAACTAAATTTTTTTGTAGACTGATGAAGTAGAACCTCTACCTCGTGTCACTGTAATTGAGAGAAGTATAAGTACAAACATCTTTGAGTATAAATGTTGTTCTCATGTGGACAGAGCTTTATTCAGATGTAAAATTTGAAGGACTCAAAGTGCTCTTTTGGTTCTGTTTACAAAGACTGGGCCTCATGCAAGAACATGTTCGTATTCTTATCCTAAATGTCTCTTACTTTTGTTCGCACGAAGGGTTCGTACGAACATGTCACGTCAGATTCAACAAACTCTTCTATCTTCAGGAAAAGTGTGTAAATGAGCTGCGTAAATTACACCTGTTCGTATCCAGCTGCTCGTGCACGCAAGAGGAGATTAGCGTAATTACCACCCCAAAAACACCATATAAGGCTGTTTCCTGCCTCAAATACCAGGA
>NW_013953158.1:136524-139944 GCF_001266775.1 Austrofundulus limnaeus
CTAATTTTATTTTTTAACTTCCATTTCACCATCTGGGTGCTACTTTCAACTAGAGTTTGCTACCTTTAGCTGTCTCACTGAAAACTTCGGCTTTTTTACCTATTACTCTTGAAATTATCAATTTATCCTATTTTAATGGGGTTTTTCCCTACTAATTTTAATTTTTTACTTCCATTTCACCATCTGGGTGCTACTTTCAACTAGAGTTTGCTACCTTTAGCTGTCTCACTGAAAACTTCGGCTGTTTTACCTATTGCACTTGAAATTATCACTTTATCCTATTTTAATGGGGTTTTTTCCTAATAAATTTAATTTTTTACTTCCATTTCACCATCTGGGTGCTACTTTCAACTAGAGTTTGCTACCTTCAGCTGTCTCACTGAAAACTTCGGCTGTTTTACCTATTACACTTGAAATTATCACTTTATCCTATTTTAATGGGGTTTTTTTCCTACTAAATTTAATTTTTGACTTCCATTTCACCATCTGGGTGCTACTTTCAACTACAGTTTGCTACCTTTAGCTGTCTCACTGAAAACTTCGGCTGTTTTACCTATTACACTTGAAATTATCACTTCTTCTGATTTTTATTGGGTTTTTTTCCTACTATTTCTAATTTTTTACTTCCATTTCACCATCTGGGTGCTACTTTCAACTACAGTCTGCTACCTTTAGCTGTCTCACTGAAAACTTCGGCTGTTTTACCTATTGCACTTGAAATTATCACTTTCTCTGATTTTTATGGGGGGTTTTCCTACTAATTTTAATGTTTTACTTCCATTTCACCATCTGGGTGCTACTTTCAACTTRAGTCTGCTACCTTTAGCTGTCTCACTGAAAACTTCGGCTGTTTTAGCTATTGCACTTGAAATAATCACTTTCTCTGATTTTTATGGGGTTTTTTCCTACTAATTTTAGTTTTTTACTTCCATTACACCATCTGGGTGCTACTTTCAACTTGAGTCTGCTACCTTTAGCTTTTAGCTTATGTTTTGCGCAAAAGGCATTCACCCTTGCATTTTCGTAGGAAATGCAAATTCTCTACTTACATTTAAAATTATAACTCTAATTCAAGCAGAATAGCCTATTGTCAACATAATTATGGAGTGTGATTTATTTTCAACTCAAAATATCTTCAAACTAATGAAATTTAAAGTTATTAGGGAGGAAAATCTGTCTGGATAACAGCAGCTGGTAAAATATACGACAGGTCTGGACCACTCCTGAATTTTCTTCATATCTGAAAAAAATCTTAGAATACGAAAATATTGGTGAATGCCACAAATTCTCCTAAATCACTCGTACGCACAACTTCAGAACAAATCTGTGCGTACGAACGGTTCTTGCATGAGGCCCGTTATCCACCCCCCCACCCCACCCCCAAAAAAAAGAAAAGACAAAGAAAAACATGAGCACAATTTATGCAGAAATGCTTTTTGTACAACGGCTCCTAAAAATAAAAATGCACACACAAATAATTTCTTCACTTATAAGAATCAGGTTGATCCCAGATTACTGTCTGTGGCAGTAAACAGGCTACTAGCAACAAATCTGGGATGATTTACTGGAGAAGGCAGATTAAATGGATGTAGCAGCTAGCAGTGATTCATGGCCTGACATACATGCACTCATTTGTAAAAACTAATCCTTAAAAAACACTGCATGTACACAGAAATTAAAGTCCAGAACCAGATAAATGTGAAATCCTTAAACAAGTTAAAGAGGCACTGTGCCATTTCAACCTGGAAAGACTCACACGAAGACAAAGTGAAATTAGAATTATTTATATTGATCATTGATTGACATAAACCGATGAGATTGATACGAATGACAGTTTTGGCGCTCAGACCCCAGTTGAGGATGAGAGCGCTGTGAGGCTGAAAGCTCGGATGAGCTGTTTAGGTTAAGGGGTAGGAGTTTTCTTCCCCCCTGGGGCCTGGACACTGGTGGTGGAAGGAAGGAGAGGGATGCACTTGGAGGCGATGAAAGATGGAGATGGGGAGGTGAWTTGATTTGATTGATTTATTTAACTGGAAAAGACTATTAAAAATCAAGCCTGACTCAGCATAATTGCTGTTTTACAGCAGGTTCCTGTTCTGCAGCACATAAACACTCAGAATTACAGCATCACAATCACATCATTATACACCATAAACACAAAGACAAACAAGCATACTAAATTTCAAAAAGGCAGCATTTGCAAAATCGGACATCTAAATATGAGCACAACAAAAAGTGTCCAGCAGATGGCAGACAAGATTCTTTTTAAAGGGCTGTAGTTTTGAAATGGACTTTATATTTTGAGGAATGTCATTCCATGCTTTAGTATAAACATAGAAGAAAGACCTCTGGCCGCAACAGTTTTTAAAAGTTGATAATATCAGTTGTCCTTTTGTAACAGATCTAGTTGAATGACCACTTCCAGAATTTGATTTGGGCAACAATGCACACAGAGTTCCATAATTCGCACCTTGAAAGATCTGAAAATATAAATTAATACCACTATACAAAACATAATTCTGAAAAGTCAAGGCATCAGACAATGAAAGAACTGTACAGTGATGAGTCCAACCAGGAAGTTTTTCATGAATTTTGTATGCCCTGTTGTAGAGCCTAACTATGGGTTCTAAGATTTCATTTGTTGTAAGAGACCAAACAGGTAAACAGTACGACATAGTTGAGAGTATAATGGCATGAAGATAGATATTTGAAACAGAAGATGTCAGTTGGTAGGTTGATGTTCAGGTGGCGAGCTGCCAGAGTGATTGAAGAGGACATTTTTATCCTCAGACTGCTGGATGCTGATGGGATGAGGCTGGGTGTGAAATGAGACGGCTGGTGAGGGTCATTGGTCTTCCAGAATTGGACACATTGGAGGTCTTTTTGTGACAGATTTTACTACTTTTGCATGGTTAAAACAGACATACTTGATCTGGGTCAGTCAAAACAGCCCTAACCCGTATGGAAAAAGATTGCTATATGGATGTAATTAATAATATTATTCGTAACTCGAGGTAGGAACGTGCTAGCCAGTTTGAACGCCACACATTGGAAGGATGTGTAACAATCTGGCTTGGTCAAAACAACCGTAACCTGCCAGGAAAAGATTGCCATTTTTTAATATTCATAAAAAGAGACAGGAAGGTGCAGGAAGTCAATAAATTATGTTTATACGTATGTAGTGGTGGGCACCAGCCCACTAAAGCGCAAATACGCTAATTGAGGACCTAAATATTTCGTTTGCGCTTTAGTGGGCATACTAATTTTTACAATTCATAAGCAGATTTGCGCTTTCTAAAATTAAAATTCAGTACCGCTAATAACTTATTATCTACCAGTCATCATTGTCTTGAACAGAGGAAGGTATGGCCGTCAATGAATCACAACACACGTGATCTGTCCAACAGCATCCCTCCCAGA
>NW_013953158.1:140613-143895 GCF_001266775.1 Austrofundulus limnaeus
CTCTTATTTTGAAGGGAAGATACTATGTTCCCCTTGCTTTCATTTCCCGTCAGTCCGTCATGTACCCAGAATGCATCGCTTCAGTTTTCCAATAAACAGTTTTAAAATTACTTTATTGATGCTTCTTTAATGAAAAATCTACAACAAACAAAAGAAAAAGACAAAGAAGCAGCCGAACTAGCAATCCTCAACAACTTCTTGATTTTTACACCAGGAGCCAAGGTCTGTTTCATGAAATCACATCCCCAGCAATCAGCAGTTGTAGAATTAAGTTGTACAAGGAATTATTGCCAGCTAGTAAGTGTCAAATTGAACTTGCACTTTAAAATGAGCTTCTGCTAGTTTTTCTTTGGCATTAGTGCTTTTTAATTTCCGGACCTAAATATTTTCATAAGCGCTTTAGAAATTGCAGAGCTAATTTTTGGATTAGCACTGCCCACCACTGTTTATATGTTAACAAGAATTTTTATTATAGACATTGTTCTGTGAACAAGACCCCGAGATACTTAAACTCCTCCACCTGGGGCAGGACCTCCTCCCCGACCTGGAGGAGGCAACCCTTTTCCGGCTCAAGACCATGGTCTCGGATTTGGAGGCAATGATCCTCATCCCGGCCACTTCACACTCTGCTGCGAACCGCTCCTGTGAGGGCTGGAGATCACGATCTGATGGAAGAGTGTCCAACCCCTCTCAAGGAGACTGGTTCCAGAGCCAGAGCGGTGCATCGAGGTGAGTCCAACTATATCTAGTTAGAACCTCTCAATCTCACACACCAGCTCAGGCTCCTTCCCCACCAGAGAGGTGATGTTCCACGTCCCTAGAGCCAGCTTTTGTGGCTGAGTATCGGACCGCCAAGGTCCTTGCCCTCGACCACTGCCCAACACACATTGCAACCGACCCCTACGGCCCCTCCCACAGGTGGTGAGCCCATAGGAAGGGGGACCCATGTCTCCTCTTTGGGCTGTGCCCGACTGGTCTCCATGGGTAAAAACCCGGCCACCAGGCACTCACCAACTTGCCCCATCTCCAGGCCTGGCTCCAGAGTTGGGCCCCGGTGACCCGCGTCTGGGCAAGGGAACACTCAATCCATTTATGCCACTCATCATTGGGGTCTTTGGGCTGCGCTTTGTCTGATCCCTCACCTAGGACCTGTGTGCCTTGGGTGACCCTACTGGGGGCATGAAGCCCCCGACAACATAGGTCCTTGGATCATTGGGAAACTCAAACCTCTCCACCACAATAAGGTGGCAGCCCAGGGAGAGAACAGGTCTGTCGTGGTGAAGCGAGAGCTGAGCCAGAAGACGAAGCTCTCGGTTTACCGGTCGGTCTACGTTTCTACCCTCATCTATGGTCACAAGCTTTGGGTAGAGACCGAAAGAACGAGATCGCGGATACAAGCGGCTGAAATGAGTTTCCTCTGCAGGGTGCCTGGGCTCTYCYTTAGAGATAGGGTGAGAAGCTCAGTCATCCAGGWGGGACTCAGAGTAGAGCCGCTGCTCYTCCAYGTCGAGARGAGCCAGTTGAGGTGGTTCATCTGGTCAGGATGCCTCCTGGACGCCTCCCTGGTGAGGTGTTCTGGACACGTCYCACTGGGAGGAGGCCCAGAGGAAGACCCAGGACACGCTGGAGGGACTATGTTTCTCGGCTGGCCTGGGAATGCCTGGGATTCCCCCAGAGGAGCTGGTCCAAGTGGCTAGAGAGAGGGAAGTCTGGGTCTCTCTGCTTAGGCTGCTGCACCCGAGACCTGACCCCAGATAAGTAGTAGAAAATGGACGGATGGACATTGTTCTGTTTTAAACTGAAAATAGACAGTCAATAAATTATATTTAGGCCACATTTTCTCAATAATTCTACTATTGCCACAATACTCCAAACTCCACCAATCACAGTTAGGACAGACTGCCCACAGAACAAGAAACAAGACATATGTACTGCAGAGACCTTGTACGAATTGGTAAAATTATGCAAAGTTTGCAGAAAATTTTAAAAATACAAGAAGACATTAATGTCAGCTTAATGTTGATGCTTATTGTAATTAAATCTCACCAACATCTAGAACCATAATTTAAACTAATGCTTCATGCGATCTCATTTTGCTATGTATTTTCATCCCAAATTGCTTCAAGCATAAACAAACATAAGGACACACAGTCAGTTCTCCTACTTCTGTTCATGATGAATAAACCTGCATGATCCCTCTGGGAGTTGCATGCCAACCTTCTGGGCAGAGGCCCTGTCAGGTCAAACCCATCTTGCTGACAGAAGCACACAGTGACAGAGGAGAAATCCCCCAGCTGGACTCATTTCAATGACCCACAGAAAGGCTGTTCATAATTCGGTGTGTCAGCTTGCACGTGTCATGTTTGCCTTTGAAAGTAGGTTAATGGAGCAAGTTAATTTGTATCGTGTAAGGTAGCTGTCAAAATGATGTGTACACAGTTCTAAGTATTCGTATTTGTATGTCTATGTCAATAAAAATTTTGTACTCAAAATTCTGCTGTCATAATTGTGTCTGAGAAAATGAGAAGGTTAGGGTTACTTTTTTGTGAGTATGAATCTTAAAGCTTTGAATGCAAAGTATTGTGAATACAACTCCAGTTTGTACAACTATGAAGACTTCACTGCTCTGTGGACACGAATTTAAGTTTGTGGATACGAGTAAAAAATGTTGAAATGACGTCTCAAGGAGGATTAATCGAACTCCGATTATATAAATTAATTGATTACATCAATTCAAAAATGGCTGAGAACAGTGGAGGAACCAGCTCAGGTGAAACGCCACAAGTAAGGACAATAACATGGGTATTCAGCATTTATTTCAAAAACTGTACTGTTTTAAATACTATATAGTTCTTGGACGGACATATGCTGTTTTAATTTGCAAGCTAACGACCTGCCTATGATGCTAAGTTAGTGCTAACATCGCTGGCATTATAAGCTAGCTTGCGCTAATGAATTAGCACTGATCTGCAAATTATGAAATATTTATTTTGAGATATAAACACTGAACTAAACAAGCATGTCAGATAATTATTTAATCTGCTCTGATTAAACAACTTTTTTGTGCTGCATGTCATCTGATATGACAAACAACTGCCAGGATAGAACAAACTGAGACATTAGGACGTGCTTTGAAAAGAAAAGCTTCATTTTTCACTTTGTATATAACAGCACATAACCCAATATTTGGTTGCTGCACCATAAAGAAATCAGCCTCATACGCTATCCTTGACTCGTGTGCAAAAACATTATTCATTATTTATGGCTTCCTCATGGCAGAGC
>NW_013953158.1:144079-145664 GCF_001266775.1 Austrofundulus limnaeus
TTTTCAGATTCAAAATACCTTTGAGGAAATGTAATTCCAAATGCCAAGTAAACTGCATCATAGCACACGCGTGAAACAACCCACCCCCCGCACTGAAATGGATGGGACAGAAGCGGAAGGTGGTTCTTAAAGAGACAGAGGCCAATTTCAAGGCGTTTAGAAGAGGAAGTGATGAGAAGATAAGTTTATTTTCTATTTAAACATAAAAACAGCATTTTAATAACAGCTAAAGGTGACATAGATACTTTATTATGATATAGTATTTAAATATATGCCTGAGAAACACATAATATTGCACCTTTAACTTTTATGGACAGATCTACTCTTCCTTCCCTCATCTAAGGTCATGAGTTTTGGGTAGTGACCAAAAGAACAAGATCATGGATACAAGTGGCCAACACCACAACATGTGGGCATGGTGGGGAATCGAACCATTGACTTTCTGATCCCAAGTTGGCTGCCCAACCAAGAGCTAACTGCACCACAGCCACTCCAGCAGATACTGATAACCACTACATTTTAGGGAAGACAGCAAATCATCCTGAAAACTGGAACTATCCAGAACTAAACCTTAGCACTGAAATATTAAGAAGTTAAAAAAAAAACATTGGTTTCTCACAGTCTGTCTCATTTTTCTTGTCTGTAAGTTTAATAAGCATGTTTTCTTTAGCACAATACAAAGCATGGTGTGCGCATCAAAATCTGAACAAATAATCATTCTGTTAAATGAATGATAGTCCTCTCATCTATATTCCAGTTTAGTAACACACAACATTAAATTGCTGAAATGTGTGCAGTTTTGTGGGAGCACAGCAGGGGTTATGTACCTCCAATCAAGCAGCAAACCCTTCTCATTCTGTTCTCCACAATCAGTCCCAGGCCTCAAAGAAAGCAGGCTACCCAGGCCCACCCTGATACTGCATTGAGCAGTATATTCTAACCCATGGCATCCCACTGGGCTTGGATGTGGATCTTGGCATGAAAAATGGTGTGGATGTTTAATGAGGAAGGATGGTGGGCAGGTATGCTGTTGTTTTCTTTCATGTTTGCTTCAACATCTTTATTAGGAAATATATGTTATAAATCATATGGTGAAGGCCTCACTCAGTGCAACCTGTTTTTCACCTGATCTTCTCTAAAGAGTTTAAAGGGATCTTTTTTCTTGGTTATGATCAACACCGCTGCTCAAATATACTGTAAATCTCAGATTGATGTGCACAAACTTGGACACTCTACACCAAAGCAAAACATTAATGACTCAATCAGATCAAACACGAGCTTGAAGACTTTACTTCATGGTAAACTTTTCTGTATTTTTAAAGTATGTTTTCAAAATGCTAATTTATGCCTTGGTTTGTGTCTTCAGTTTTGACAATTTCTGTTTTGACCAGTTTTGACAAGGTTGTCATTGAAAATACCTGTTCAACTGTGGTAAAATAAAGTTTGTATTTCAGTGCATCTGTGTGTGTAATTGTGTTATAGAGCAGAGATTTTTAATCCATGGGCCGCGGCCCAATTATGCGCCACCTTGAGGGCCTCAAAAGAACAACAGTTTTTAACTTTGGGCCGCAGAGGGCCGTGGGAC
>NW_013953158.1:145737-150241 GCF_001266775.1 Austrofundulus limnaeus
CATTTGTACTTTATCAAATTAATTTTTACAGTTTTTTATTTGAAACATTTACATTAAACATTTCAATTTGTTTAATTTTATTTTTTGAATTGTCTATTTTTGTTATTGTTTATATTAAAAATATATACTGTATTTTTGTGTTGAAAAGCCTGAGTGGTCTGTTGACTGACCTTTGTATTTGTTCAAATAATTGTTATGGGCAGGTTACAATATAAAAATGTTTGGCATAATCATGTCTTGTGATTATTTGACAGGAGTTTTACTTTTAAACTGTAAGAGTATTTAATTCAGTTAGTTATGATAGTTCAGTTATGATGTAAATACAATAAAAATTAAACCAAGATTTATAATAATTATCATTTTGATCCATACATTGTAATGTCTGACTGGGCCTCGTGCCACTTTATGTTCAACAAATTGGGCCCCGAGGTCAAAAAGGTCAAAAACCCCTGTTATAGAGTACATGTATATTTGGGCTAATCCATAAAGCACACTGGTAATTTCGTAAATACAATGCATTCTTAACATAATTTACATAACCCTGCGCCTTTGAAATAACACTTTCAAGATGGCGTCACGCTCTGCACATGCCTCTCGACTGGGGTGTCATGTCTGTAGTATATATACATCATTGGCTAACACTGTTAAAGCTTCAAGACATCAAACTTGCAGTAGTGGCTGCAGTCTGAGCTGCACTTCAAATTGCTGGACCACATCCATATTGTTTTCTATGAAAACATTTTAAATTAAAATTTTAAATACCATCTTCAGCAGCATTAGTAGCATTAGCAGTGGTTAGCATTAGCTAGGCAGGATGATGTCATCCTGCGACAGATGTCAACATTTACATTTTATTTTAGATTTGGAGCCCCAATTTAGATGACAAAGACAATTTTGTGACAGCTTTACTTTAAAATTTCTTGTGACATTAAGGGTGAACGTTTRTAGTTTTGCCAAAGATTTAAACTTATAAAGAACATTTTATGACTCTAATAAGATCAACGCATGTACTTTTTAATAAATTCCAATTTTCTATTTATTTTCAGAGGTACAGTTTTATTTAAAGAAATTCTAATATCTAGACATACTTTGAGTTGGTTCAGTACATGCTGGAGTAACCACTGCACTGCTATGCTAAGGTGTTACATTTGTGCCATCAGTTTGAGCATGCAGTAACACTGATTTGAGAGCAGATATAAATGTGAACAAACAAAAATTTGACCCGTGTGCATTCAAATCACACACAAACTCACACGGCTCCCTCACTGCTTGCTCAACTCTCTTCCTGCTCGTGCTCGAACCACATCACTAGCCAATCACAGACAGCTTTTTTTATCCAATCAAAGCACGTCTTGCAAATCTACTAAACCAAGAGGGGGAAGTGACAAAATCTCAGATGTATTAAATCAGCAAAAGATCATATTTTTTTATTTTGTAGCCCAAGAATGTATAGTTAAGCATAAAAATGTAGTCACTGTCATTGTGTATTTTGGAAAATTCTTCTAAAATACATTAGAATTTGTAGCGACTAAGCGATTATCAAACCCAACCTTTTAATCGCTTCTGGATGCGGGGAATCCAGGCCTTTGACACGCTCCAATGAGTATTATGTCCAGACTGGGAGATAAGTTTGGGGATGCTCCCATTTATTATAATTTTGAATATTGAATGTTAATACAAAGTCCAGAGTGGCAGTCTATGGCGGCATGCAAAATGGATGGAAATTATGGTAAAATGTGAACATGAGAGAGGTTAACCAGCATTCAACAGAGTGCTGTAAAAACCGTACCCTGCCTTCTCAACTTGCCACCTATATAGATTTCCCTCCACAGTGCCACAAGTGGTAGAGCAAAAAATACGTCAAAGTGTCAATACATATATACGAAACACTGCCACCAAACCAAACTGAACTGTGAAAACAAAATAAGAAGAACCCAAACTATACCCAAAACACCAAGAACTACAAATGCCTCCTATAAGATTCATTACTTGTTGGGTTTGATATTATTTGTAGGCATTAAAAATCTACTAAGCACTCTTGATACAACAGAATATCAACAATGAAGAGGGACTAATAAATTTATTTGAATATCAACAAATAATATCAGAACAAACAATAATTTATCTTAATGTAATTAAGATATATTACTACTACTACTAATAATAATAATTAACACACACACACACACACACACACATATATAAAGTTAAATTAAACTTTTTTTCTGACATTGCCTATGCACGACAGTAAACATACTGTATTTGTATGTTTAATTTAAAATTCTGGGCTACAAAATTTATAAAATACATCTTATTAACTATTGCTGTTTTAATAAATCTAAGATTTTGTCACTTCTGCCTCTTGGTTTAGTAGATTTGCAAGACGTGCTGTGATTTAATGAAAAAAAAGAGCTGTGATTGGCTGGTGATGTGGTTCATACAACTTGGGTTGAGAGCCCAGAGACAGAGCTGCAAGMGAGCAGTGGGGAAGTTGAGAGGAGGGAGGGAGCCGCGTGAGCCTATGTGTGATATGAGTGCACACGGTTCAAATTATTGTTTGTTTATATTGATATCTGCTCTCAAATCASTGTTACTGCATGTTCAAGCTGATGGCACAAATGTAACGCCATACTATGCTGCCCTAAATCAAATTAGAACAAAAGAACAATGGGCCTCATTCAAGAACATGTTCGTATTCTTATCCTAAATTTCTCTTCCTTTTGTTCGTTTAAAGCTGGCCAGGCCAACCAGTAGATTGGGATCTACCAGTAGATCTTTAGCTGATTAGCAGTTGCTCAAGGAGCAATGGATCACGAAGCTTGTAGAACGCAACATTGTTTAACATTGCAGCCTTAAACGTGCTCTTCGCAACATTTGTTTAACACTGCAGTCTTCAACGCACTCTTTGCAACATTTGATTAGCATTGCATTCTTGAACGCACCCCTATCAACGTCAGTTTAACATTGCTTTCTCGAACGCGCTCCAGTCTCGCTAGTTTTGGGTGCTGTGAAACAGCACTCCAAACATGGTCTTGCGAGATTAGGGTCATGTGTTAAAACATGGCAGCGAGGCGGGAAAAAATGAACAAAAGACAGCTAGCAAGCAAATAAAAACTTATTATATTCACCTGGAGTGGGAAGAGGACTCATATGTAATTCGAGCGCTGCCTTGGYTTGTCCAAAAAGGATAACACGGAACTGTATCTCTTTCAAAAGAATGCACAGACGCTACAAGGCAGATTTTCCCTCCTAAGGTAATGCTAATACAACCCCGTACCTGCCTCAACACACGTCTTTCAGTGATGATGAAGTTATGAAAGAAGCGTTTGATGCTGCAGACGTGCTTTTCCGTGATTTTAAAAATAAAAGTGAGATTGTGGCTGCTATAAACACGTGCAGTTGTCCACCAGGATGGATGGATGTGTCCAAATTCGTGTCCGTGTTTCAGTCTGGACTGCTCTGGGTTGAAAATGAGGTTTTGACTCTGCAAAATGACATTGGGATCAAATCCAGAGCAACAAGTTGCATGGAGGGAGAGTTCTGGAGTTTGCTTTCTCTCACATGAAAATCATCAAGTCCAACAACAGATCCACAAAGACTGGTGATCATCTGGAGACCTGCTTACACCTCTACCACCTCATACTGCCCATCTATGAGACCCTGGCCTCCTCTCAGTGTCAGAAGTCCCACTAAGGTAGACATAATTTTTTTACATTATTTATTTATACATTATTTATATATAGCTTGCATAAAAAGTTGTCTCCTCTAAACATTTCACATTGTGTCTGTATGTTGTTTTTATTATATTTTAGACCAGACTAGTGTCTTATACACTGACTGGCACCTTTGTGTTATTTATTTATTTATTTTGCAGTTTGTGTGTGCCCCTTTTTTCCGTACCTAGCCTGGCTGTGTGTCTGTCTTGTTTATAGGTGGTGAACCAGGTGGAACTCTTTGAATGGTCTGGAGCCGGCAGTCTGGACCAGTGAGGACCAGCACCTACAGATGACACCATCCTGCTGCAGAATGAGGTTTGAAATAGTTGTTGGAGATTTGTGAATCTGCACCATCGTAAGTCACTTTTTGTAATAGTATGAACGTGAGTTTTATGTTGTGTGCTTTGACTTTAGTTTTATGTTTTGTTTTTCCTCCCCTGTATGGAGAGAAGAGAGGAGAGTTCTTTGAATAAAAGGAGACGAGTTCCCGTGCTCCAAAGTTATTTAAGTCTGTGGTTCTCTCAGTGTGCAGGTTTCCAGCCCTCATAGCTCGCACGTTACAGTGAGAACTAACTGAAGGAGGAAAAAAAAAATTATCCTTTTTGTTCGAGCATCACTTTTCTGTTTCTCTGTCAGGAGTTAAGTAAGGACTTTATCTTTTATTTGTAGGTACATATATGGTTAAGTAGATAGTTTTGTTTGACAATACTTTAAATTAAAAAAAACTAGCAACACATTACGTTCTGTTTTATTTACTTTAAAGAAGTGAGGAGTAGGGAGACGAAAAA
>NW_013953158.1:151146-160238 GCF_001266775.1 Austrofundulus limnaeus
ACACACACACACACACACACACACACACACACACACACACACACACACACACACACACACACAAAACCTAAAAACATAATTCTTTTCAGAGATCCTGTGCATACCAAACCTGGCCTGTGGTCCCAGAAAGACCCATTCAGCCTTTCCACGGAGGAGTAACCTTTTTCACTATTTCCTGGCTGGCTCTGAGCAAATGCCAAGCATTGTATGTGTGTGATCTGTGTTTTACCACTTCCCTTTCTTTTTTCCTTTTATTGCCTAAGTACTTTATCTGCTCTAGTAATGGGGCATTACAACTTTCAAGGGGAGCCAGCCATGCACCTTGAAAGGATTAAGAACTCATTTTTTTTATGTTCCAGAGAAGAAATACTAGAGTAAACTAGCTGTCTGAGTTGCATGTGCATACATATTTCCCCAGATAAATGCATACACATGGGCACGGGATTACTCATCCAGTCAGGACAACACACCAGTGTTATAAAAGGTTCATCTGAGAAACAGTTCTATTAGATATGACAGCCTCCAATTTCATTATCACTCATGAATACATTACATTTTGTCTAGTGCTGGACAATAATTTAATAAATAGAAACATTTAGAAAAAGTTTCAACAACGATGATATGACTTCAAAAATTTTTATTATATACGTTATATCAGTGCTTGATGGCATACACCACAGGCACAGTGATACAGCTCTGTTTACACTATGCTAATAATGCGACATGAGCATTCAGACTACAGTCGCTTTGAAAAACGTATGTATCTGATTCAGTACCACATACTGAAAAGACATGATATGGGTCGCATGAGGAAAAAAAAAAGATTTGGGTTTCATTTGCTGGCAGTGTGAACATAGCCTAATTTCTGTTTTAACAAGGATAACCTTAAAATCAAAGCTATATTTTTTAACTTTGCTTTGTTCTCAGCTAACTCCTCTGCTATGGGATAAATCTTGTGCCAGCAGGAATTGAATTTGAATTGCTCAGATTGAATCTGAATGTGCATAATTTGAAATTAAATGCAAGGTATGAAAATAAATTTTACTAAATTGAAACTGAATTTGAAGATTTGTATTTGAATTAATTTGCTTTGAAACTGTATTTTGGTCTATTAAAAATTCAGTTTGACTACTTTCACTTTCAGTTCCAAAATTCAGATTTTTGTGTCACATCCTGGTCCTTGAGAAAGCCAGGCAGAGTAATCAAGGGCTACGTTCACACTGCAGGTCTTAATGCTCAGTTCCGATTTTTTGAAAAAATCCGATCTTTTTGTGTGAACGTTCACATTACATTTTAAATGTGACCTGCATCAGACCCCTGTGTGAACACTACACAGCACTGATGTGACACGCATGCGCAGTAAAAGACGTGACGTCTCATCAGCCGGCTTGTTTGTTTACAGAGCTAGCATGGATGCTACATTTTGCGCATCGTATCAGAAGTTGTTGTTTAATCAGAGCCGATTAAATAATTATCTGACATGCTTCTTTAGTTCAGTGTTTATATCTGAAGCTGCCTCTGACCGGGATGCTCCAGTGAAGCTTTTTTTTTTTTTGAACGAAACTACGAGCTGGAAAAAAGTATCGACCAAGTATCGAACTTTAGGATCGATACTCTCCGCGACCCAGGCTGGACATGTTATTTTCAAACTATCTATGTGGAAAATGAAAAGTAAAAAGATGAAACAACTGGACTTGTGTTTTGGAGCTGTAAACACACGGAGCTGCAGATTTAAACAGCGAGACTTCAGGTTAGTGTCTTATCGATCTTTCACCCCCTCCTCACTGATGAAAAAGTCAGATGAATGTGACATGAGCGTTCACACTGCAGTCACTTTGAAAACATCAGATATATATCCGATTTAAAACCACATACTGAAACGGCCTGGGTCGGATTTGAAAAAATCGGATTTGTCGCGTTCAGACTGTCATAAAAAAATCGGATATGAGTCAGATGGGTCAAAAAAATCGGATTTGGGTCGGATTTGCCTGCAGTGTGAACGTAGCCAAACACAGATCCACAGATTTATGTTTCACTTTGGTGAAGTTTCCCTTCTGTATGTAACAGAGTTGATGCAATCCACTGTAAAAGTGACAAAAACAGACAGTTATTTTATTGCAGTGATTAATTTTACCTACAGTATATGTAGAAATTGTTACATTTACATCCTGTCATCGTTCAGTCAGCAGCAGTAGCTGACCAATATGTGATCCATGATGTGATGTAAATGTAACATTTTCTACATATAGGCAATAAAATAACTTTGTTTTTGTCACTTTTACAGTGGATTGCATAAACTCTGTTACATACAGAAGGGAAACCTGACCAAAGTGAAACATAAATCTGTGGATCTGTGTTTGATTAYTCTGCCTGGCTTTCTCAAGGACCAGGATGTGACACAAAAAGCTGAATTATGGAACTGAAAGTGAAAGTAGTCAAACTGAATTTTTTATCAACCAAAATACAGTTTAAAAGCAAATTAATTCAGATACAAAACTTTAAACTCAGTTTCAATTTAGTAACATTTATTTTCAAACCATTGCATTCAATTTCCAATTATGCACATTCAGATTCAATCTGAGCAATTCAAATTCAATTCCTGCTGGCACAAGATTATACTCTGTTTATTTGCTTCAAACTTTACACTTTTCCTTCTCGGATCATTTAAGGTTTTTGGTAATGGAAGGAAAACTATCATTTGCCTTCCCGTATCAACCGCACACACTTGAAAGAAACCTGTTTCACAGACTTTTCATTTCCTTCACTCCATATATCTCTTCTCTGTCCTGTAACAGACCCGACTGACCCACTAACTTGCCTTGCCAACCAAACAACCCCGATGCAGTTGAAACCAGATTATTCCAGTTCTCTTTGGATGTTCACAGAGGGAACAGACAGTGGCGGGTGGCTCAGCTTCATCACACATACAAACACATACTCTGACACACACACACATTAACTGTGTTTCCAAGTGGAGACTCGAGTGTCTCGGGCAGGAGGTGTCCCCTGAGAATGGGTTTTCCCTCTTTGTCAGGGTAAGATTCAGAGCTTTGTGGTGGACCAAAATGTTCCCTAACTGTTGATGGAAGGTTAATAATCTGGATGAGAGTTGAACGAAACTAAAACTCATGGAGAAATTATGACAAAATATAATAAAAGAAGTGTACAGAGGAGTACAAGACAAAAGAAAGGGCAAAACAGGACGAGATAAAGAGGCATAACAGCAATAGGCACTTTGACCAATAGAAATACCTTTTAAGTCATTAAAAAAACTTGTCCGATACTTAAGACACTTCTATGACACTCAGGTGAAACCAGTTTCAACACTTTAGGACTGTTTTCATAAATGCAATGGGAATAGTTCATGTTAGGCAAAAAAAAAATCGTAAAAAGAAATGTAAAGGGAAATTCTAGACAGTGACTGTCATTTATTGTGAAAACACAATACTGGTGGACCTCAATGCAACAGACATAAATGTATGAGAACTGTGTTTATACTTACTTATTATTATTTAAGTTCATGTTCTATTGCTGTTCCTCTTTTATATGACAAAAAGACAAAAAAAGTATAAAAGAGAAAAAAACTGAGATAGGGAATATAAAAGTTTAAACTGAATCAATAATAATCTTGATGAAACCATTATAAGAAGGTACATTTGGAAAAAAAAACAGAGGCAAAAGAAAGGAGTTACAAAATGTCAAACACAAAAAGTGAGAACTTAAAAAATAAGAAAAACTGAGAAAAAAGACAGAAGATCAAACCTGGATAGTGACATTGCAATGGTTCTACAAAAAGGGTCATGCCCTTGTTTGTGTAACCACTGCCCTCTACACCATGTGCTTTGGGGTAGAATTGATTGAATGAGATGGTAACAGCATTTCAAACACATCAGCAGATCAGCAAAACTAAAGCATAACATCACATACAACTGGAACAGTCAGTTTGAAAAAGAACTCCAGCTTTCATGACAAGACGTGCTTGAGGGTATGGAGAAATCAGACACAAGACAGCAGGGGGAAAACTCAGCTATACTGATGCTTGTATTATTAAACACATTAATTTGAAAGAGAAATACACTATATTGCCAAAGGTTTTTGCTCACCCATCCAAATGACTGTGCACCAGTGCACAAAGCAAGGTCCATAAAAACATGGATGTCAGAGTCTGGTGAGGAGGAACTTGACTGGTTTGCACAGAGTCCTGACCTCAACCCCATAGAACACATTTGGGATGAATTAGAGTGGAGACTGAGAGCCAGGCCTTTTGTCCAACATCAGTATGTGACCTCACAAATGCGCTTCTGGAAGAATGGTCAAAAATCCCCATAAACACTCCTAAACCTTGTGGACGGCCTTCCTAGAAGAGTTGAAGCTGTTCTAGCTGCAAAGGATGGACCAACGTCATACTGAACTCTATAGATTAGAAATGGGATGCCACGAAAGCTCATTAGGGGTGTAGGAAAATATCGATACGCCGATATACAGTATATTGATATTTCATTTCCCAATACTGTATCGATGTTCTAAAGCCCTATATCGATTTTTAATTTAGGTTTAAAATGTCAACTTTCCTGCCAATGGTTCATTTTAATGTTGTAGTTCAGCCTCTGACCACTAGTTCGCAGCAGTGAGCCAGCCATTTGGCTCCTCTACTCCTAAGGAGCCAGGGAATAACGGTAGCATTAGAATTGTGAGTAAACATTAGCTTCGTGCACTGACAGCTGAATCTGAGCAGAAAAGATAGACACCCTCGTCTTCAGAGGTAAGGTTACCAACGGTTACTTATTAGTCGGAATGTTTATATTTTAAGCCAAATTGAGGTGTCTCATTCGGGGCGCTCCTTTTCTGACTGTAGTCAGCTGTCATGTTACGGAAGCAGGCAGGCAGGCATGCGCCTAGCGCCTCGAGCTTAGCGGTTGTTGTGCAAAATTCAGTTCCCCTGTAAAAATCTGCCCAATCAGAGCAGGTACTGCATTGTTGGTGCTTTTAATCAGTTTTCATTTCAATTAATTCAATCCAAGTCTATGGAACAGTCACAAAATGTCACCACAATCACTCTGTCCCTCTAGTATTGTTCAGAAAATCGAATCGTATCGAATTGTATCGTTTGCTGAATATCGTGATATATATTGTATCGTGAGCAGAATATCGAATATCGTATCGTGAGATAAGTGTATCGCTACAGCCCTAAAGCTCATATGTGAGTCAAGGCAGGTGAGCGAATACGTTTGGTAATATAGTGTATTAGAGGTCCCATCAGCTCAACTTGTGGAGTGCTGTAGTTAAACAGTGGCAGGCATTAAGTTTTGATGATAGACTTACCCTGTCCGTTAGAGTAGTAGATCCACTTCTCTCTGACCTGGGTCAAAGGCACAGGTGGTTTCTTCTGAATTGCCTTCTCCATGATGTCATTGGGGTCCTGCACTGGGCCCTTCTTCAACACCTGAGAGCTTCGCTTCACACTACACCCTACAATCACAACCAACACCAGCAGCAGTAGGAGGACTATCATCCAGGGCAGGTGCTCATTGATGTCAAAGTGATCATGGGCACTTTGTCTTGGGGACCCCCTTCGACTGGGTCTGTAGGAATTGTAGTCTCTGCCTCCACTACTCTGACCGGCTACCATACTGATACCTCTTTGAATCTTCACGACATCAAGACTCTGAAGATCCTCCATTGCCTGTTTGTTAGGCTCTGGCTTGGGTTGTCCCAACTGTACTTCTTGGTCCATGGGCTGCTTGTGAGCAGTGGGCAGGGGAGTACGTGGTGAATCATGACTGAGTGGAGAGGAAATTTCAGGGTGGGCAATCAGTAGCTTATCTGCTCTGTCATCTTCCCCAGCTGCTGTTTCCTTCAGTTGGATGGCTGCTGACTTGCTGAAGGTACCTATGATGTAAAGCATTGCAGTTGATGGAAACGAAGATAAGGTAGCAGGACAAAAATAAAGAACAAAGAAAGCATGGAGATGGTACAGAAGTAAGAGTTGAGGGGAGACAGGGAGACAAAGACAGGGAGAATTAAAATTACTCTCAGAGGATGTACGCTTAACTAATAAAATACAAGAAACCACAGGAGAGCATGTTAACACTTTAATCCATGAAGCAATCTGCCAAACAAGTAGTAGTGTAGGAAAATATCGATACACTGATATACTGTATATCGATATTTCATTTCCCGATACAGTATAGATTCTCTAAAGCCTTGTATCGATTTTTAATTAAGGTTTAAAATGTCAACTTTCCTGCCAACGGTTCATTTTTATGTTGTAGTTCAGCCTCTGACCACTAGCTGGCAGCAGTGAGTCAGCCATTTGGCTCCTCTACTCCTAAAGAGCCAGAGAGCAAGGGTAGCATTAGCATGGTGAGTAAACATTAGCATTATGCACCAATGGATGAATCTGAGCGGAAAAGACCGACACCCTCTGCCTTCTAAGCTGAAGTAAGGTTACCGACAGTTACTTATTAGTCAGAATGTTTGTATTTTAAGCCAAATTGAAGTGTCTCATTTGGGGCGCTCTTTTTATGAATGTAGTCAGCTGTCACGTTACGGAAGGCAGGCAGGCAGGCATCTGGCGCCACGAGGTTAGGGGGTCCCAGAGGGACGGTGTGCGAAATTCCCCTGTGAATACCACTGTTTCAATTAAAGGAAACTAATTTTCTCACCGCATCTTTGATTAATTTTGTCCAGCTGTAGACTAGGTCTCTGTCCAATCAGAGCAGGTATTGTGTTGTTGGTGCTATTAATCAGTTTTCAATTCAATTAATTCAATCCAAGTCTATGGAACAGTCACAAAATGTCACCWCAATCACTTTGTCCCTCTAAAATCATTCAGAAAATYGAATCGCATTGAATCGTATTGTTTGCTGAATATCATGACATATATCGTATCGTGAGCAGAATATCGTATATCGTATCGTGAGATAAGTGTATCACTACAGCCCTACACACAAGCAGTGCTAACAACCCTCTGCTCTTCTTCCTCAACTTTCCTGATGGCAACATTATTCTGTTGGAAAGAGGACTCCAAGTGGTGTTGGTGTAGGTTGATGTCATAAATCAACTTAAGAAAATTCCATGACTTTAATRCTCAGACCCACATTAAWTTTTGTGAGAATATCAAATTTAACCAAACAGTCACACAGTGTGGACAAGGTGAAGAAGTGACTGAGGCTGTGAGGCTGTGGGTTCAGAGATTTATTTTAGTATGACAGTATCAGAGAAATTACATTACAGTAAAAACTAGACATGGGTTTTTACTATGTAAAAACAAGTGTGCATTGCCTTGTAGCATGCCATTGCCTGCAGCTTGAACTGTGACCAAGTTGAAATGTGTTTGTTAATCAAGTACCAGCTTGTGCCTGCCAAGTCAGCAGTTGTTTGTAATGAGGGTAATTGTGTGAGAATATGACAATTAGAAAATATGTAGTTGTAATGAAACATTTTGTTTATGGTTGGGATTGAACCCTGATCTCCCGCATGAAAGCCCATAATGCTCACCATGAGACTATACGAGCTTTTGCAGTAGGCTCTCCCAGTGTTGTTTGTATGTGTGCTGAAAGAGGTCAAATTGCCAATGCAATTGTTGACACTAAACTGCAATATTTTACAACAATAAAGGAATATTAGGACAATATTATAGTGAAATATCAAATACAATCATGTTTGTATTGTAAACACTGAACTACTGACTTTAAATATTATTAAACCATGGTGCAGTACTGAGTAGATACAGCATGGGGCAGTTTTGGACGAATGCAAGGCTCCATTGACTCCCATTATTTGATTTTAAACATTAATATTTCAAAAACTATAAGTTGTACAGGCACCAAAAGGCATAGCAATCATTTGGCACAGGAGCTTTACAGATATAAATTACAATGGCAGCTCTAGGACAAAGTATGCAGGAGGAGAAGCRTRCCAAAGTGGAGATGACTTGGATGGGAAACGAATCACAATAGTGTGCATTGCATTGGCAATGCACACTGATTACATCCCGCTCTGTAAATTAGTGCGGGAGCAGATTTGAGCATTCCTCCTCTCTGCTGATTGCAGCTGAGTTGCTGCATGAGGCTTCAGAGGTAAACTGATCATGTGAGGTCTTCATTTTAAATATTAACATGCAAACCCACTTTTAAAACAGCCAGGTTATCCCTTTATTAAATAGCTCCCTCGAGCTGTTTGCATGTGCTGTATGCAGCGCACCTCGTAAGAACAGAGGGCATCTTGGTTGTAAACTACAATAAAAACATTTTCATGTGTGCAACAGGTGGAAATGATCAGTGAGTTGGAATTGTCTGGTTTTGCCCTGCTGCTGATTTATAATGCTGCTGTGCTGGACAGGTTGAAAGCAGTGACTCTCAGCTCTGATCACACATTGCACATGTACAGGACTCCCAAAGCAGGAATAAAAAACAAAACTTGAATTGTGACRTCAACACACAATATTTCTTGTTTTCCCAGCATTTGAGCTGAATCCACCAAAACAAGATTTAGTCTTGTTTCTGTTATTTCCATGTAACATCATGGGATAACAAGGTTTTAATCCAGAAAAAAATTTCTTACWACTTTTTCAGCTTGTGATGGCCTCACTAAACAGAAGGATAAAGAAATGTAAATATAAACATATGATTAACAAACTTTTCTGAGCATTTATCTCAGAAAATAACTGTTCAAGAACAAATGTATTGAAAAATGTAGATCAGGACAATATTACATTTATATAAACACTACATGTTTTGTATGCCTTTTATATGTTTCATATTTCTTATTTCATACATGTTTTCAGTGGTTAGGTCACATGTGCCATTAAATAGTTTGATAATATATTTGTGGCAGTTTTATAAATTTATAATGATGCATCTCAGTGATCCAGGTAGAAAAAAATCAAAAAGAAAAAATAGGTAGGTCCTCYGGATGGGTTCTTCTTTAGTGAAACTTTTCGTCTCTCCTCCAAGAGACTTCTTCAGTCTGATGAGTTTCAGGTGAACTCAGCCTTATAAGCACTGTCATGGACTGCCATGGACAAACAGGCTAGTCACATGCAAAAGAGGGCCATCGACTAACAATAGGCTTGATTAGCTCTATTTAGT
>NW_013953158.1:160832-162173 GCF_001266775.1 Austrofundulus limnaeus
CCTCCACATCTGTTTAATGGTGGACGGTTTTTCTTCACAAAGATGGCTTCCTTTACTCCTCTCTCAAACCAATGTTACCACTCTTTTGCATGTGACTAGCCTGTTTGTCCATGGCAGTCCATGACAGTGCTTATAAGGCTGCGTTCACCTGAAACTCATCAGACTGAAGAAGTCTCTTGGAGGAGAGACGAAACATTTCACTAAAGAATAACCCATCCAGAGTACCTATTTATTTTTTTCTTTTTGATATGAAAAATATGCTTACCCACCACACTAACAAAAGTCTACGTATAAAGTTTGCTAAAGTTCAGTAAATGGATTAAATGAAGCTGCAGCAGTTTGCGTTTCATGTGGATCCTTTCACTTAAGAAGGTAGTGCAAGGCCCTCAGTGTTTCATATGGTCATTGCATTTGGACACTTCAGTATCATCCCTCAGCGGCCCTCTCCAGGTCAGGTTAGGCAAATAAAATAAGTACACTGAAACAGCGTCCTGTATGGGACACTTCAATTTGGCTAAAAATATGGGACATTTCAACTACCATGGGACAGTTAACAACCTTACAGACACCCCATCTGGTAGACTGGCCCCAGTCAGAAATCTGTTTTACAGACTAATGCGGTTTGCAGTGTCTGGTCAGAACTTTGTGAAGGAGTTTGTTTATACAGAGCAGCTTATGCTTCTACATGTCATTTAGCTGAAAATGGTCCRCTCCCAGAAGCAGGTTAATAAATAAGCAAGATGGAAAGCTTCAAGGAGCAACTCATCTGAGTCTACTGAGCATATGCAAACGTGCAGCTGACTTCCTTGTAGTCTATTCATATCTGTGGTTAACAAGAAAAAAAAGATTTTCGTCCTCTGACTCCTCATCCAATAACACAAATCTCTCTCAAACGTTTGATACATTATAGTAGGAAAAAAACAACTCTGTGCTATCCTGCTGTCACTGTTGTTAATTACATGTTTAACTATGGTGATATGCTACATTGATCCAAAAGATGTCACTGTACAGTATATCAGGGGTGCCCAAACATTTTCCCCGAGGGGTCCAAAAATGATAATCTATCCATGGCCATGCCAAATGCAGTTATATAATACATGAAATACAAATACTTTTTTAAGTAAAGTCATTTATTTTTAACGATTAAGCTGTGCAATGGCCCTCTTTTGTTTTAGTCTGTGCACTTGGAGAAAGTCTGTCATACGCTCAAGTAGCAAAGGCTCATAAATTGATAAAATACGAGTTTTTGTGGCCTTATACAGTAAATTGTGCAAATCTACATGTGGGGTTAAATCTGATCTAAATATTTCTTGTTGTCCTTTCATGTTTCATGTTTAATCC
>NW_013953158.1:164448-168881 GCF_001266775.1 Austrofundulus limnaeus
CAATCCAGACTCTCATCAGAAGCTGTAGGAAGTGTTTAGAGGCTGTTATTTCTGTGAAAGGAGGAGCTACTAAATATTGAGGGTTTTTTGGTGCCCAAATTTATGCACCTGCCTAATTTATTTTTGAACAGAAATTAACAAGGGTGCCCAAACTTTTTCATATGACTGTAACTCCCTGCACTACATCTTGGCTCAACACCATCTAGTAACAAATAGACAACTTGATTATGTAAACGTTTCTGTTGTCTAGGTCTACTCTACTTGGCTAAAACGTGAGTTCAGGAATGCACATCAAAACACAAACAGTAAATACAATGAACCAACAACATCCTTTGTTTGACTAGTAGACAAATGTACAAGTCGACACCAGAATATGGACTCAGATGGACAATCAATGTCCAATTGCCTGGACAGCTCCAGTGAAAAACTCATGTCTTCAGGAGGAGATGGCAGCACAGGTGGAAGACAAAGTAAAAGCAACAGACTTGTTTTAATTTTGTTCGCAGTACAATTTTAGCATGTTAAAGGGGACATGTCATGCAAATTTCACTTTTTTAATTGTTAAATGCTTTTTCTTGTGTACTTAAAGTCTCTAAGGTTGCAAAAAAATTGAAGCTAATCTCTCCCAGTGCTGCATGGATATCTTCATATTTTGTTTGGGTTATATTTTTCAACTCGTTCAGTTTTCTTCCTAAACGATTACATAAAATTGTTTGCGACAGAACTGCCAAACAAGCTCTGGACTTACCAACAACAGTTTCATCATCTTCATTCTTATTTTTTTACTGAACATGTCAGACTCCAAGGATATTTATTTTCTGTGGGKTTTTTTTTAGCCTAAATACTAAAAAAGTCAAGCAGTTTGAATGCTGGCTAAATTCTAAAATTTCTTTTTTACATTAAAAAACTAAATATCTCTTCAAAGAAGGATGTTGGCAATCCCTTCTTCTACTTGTAATTGACAGAAATAGAAAATCCCTCTGCAGTGTGCATTACCCTCAACATTCTACCAACCTCACTATTTCTTTCACAGCTCAGACGGGGTCATTTTAACTGACTGAAATGCCATGAATTCTGCACCAACACAAACAGCAGTGACAGTGTTGTTCCTGTAGGGAGGCATGCTGGCTATGGATAGCTGACTCAGAGAAATGGCTGGTTGAAAATGATGTAAAAACATTTAAATAGGTGACAAGGCAGAGGCAGACACAGGGGTAAAACAAAAAGGGAAAGAGAAATATGTATTAGGTAACTTTTAGTACCTTTACATAAATGCTGTTGTACAATGAATGGAAATTACTTTTGTTGTGAATTCTGCTATATAAATAAATTGAATTAAAAGTAAGGGTAATCTCCAATGTTAGTTTGATTTAAGAATTTGAGGGATATTCATAAGTACATATAAACCATCTGAACATTAAATATAAAGACAATAAAAAAGTCCTTTACTTCACAAAATGATGGCTTATCAATTGGCAAAATTTTGAGTGAATTGACACAATTTTATTAGTAATAAAAGTGATAAACCAAAGGCTCCATGATGTTGTCAGTAGGGTTCCTGACTAGATTTTTTTAAATTCTCCTCTGTTTCTTTATTTTCTATGGAGCCYGTGAGGGGACGGGAGATTTTTTTCTTTTGCGTTCCCAAGCAATAGTATTGCGTTCTCTCGCAAAAGTTGTTTGTCACTGTTGTGCCTGCCGGTTTATTAACAAACTCACATGTTCACCATTAGCGAGTTAGCATACTGCTTTAATTCAGCTTCAGAATGAATATGAATATATCACACAGCTATGCATGGAARTATGTCATATGCCGATATTTTAACACAGTGCAGCCACACAACATCAATGTCGATTTCACAAACTTGTGGCGACACATCCTGTTTTGGTAACCRGATATTTCAAAATAAAAGTCTGATTTAATTCACTTCATATACAAATCAAACTTTTGCGTGGGAAAGCAAAACAATATTGCGAGGTAACGCAAAGGTATTGTGAGGTAACGCAAAAGTATTGCGAGGTAACGCAAAAGTATTGCGAGGTAACGCAAAGGTATTGTGAGGTAACGCAAAAGTATTGCGAGATAACGCAAAAGTATTGCGAGGTAACGCAAAAGTATTGCGAGGTAATGCAAAAGTATTGTGAGCTAACGCAAAGATATTGCGAGCTAATGCAAAAGTATTGCGAGGTAACGCATATGTATTGCGAGGTAACGCAAAGCTATTGTGAGGTAACGCAAAAGTATTGTGAGGTAACGCAAAAGTATTGCGAGGTAACGCAAAGGTATTGCGAGGTAACGCAAAGGTATTGTGTGGTAACACAAAGGTATTATGAGGTAACACAAGGCATTGCGAGGTAACGCAAAGGTATTGCGAGGTAACACAAAGGTATTGCGAGGTAACGCAAAAGTATTGCGATGGAACGCAAAGGTATTGTCAGGTAACGCAAAGGTATTGCGAGGGAATGCAAAGGTATTGCGAGGTAACGCAAAAGTATTGCGATAGAACGCAAAGGTATTGCGAGGTATTGCGAGGTAATGCAAAGGTATTGTGACGGAATGCAAAGGTATTGCGAGGTAACAAAAGTATTGCGAGGTAACGCAAAAGTATTGCGAGGTATTGCAAGGTAACGCAACAGTATTGAGAGGTAATGCAAAGTTATTGCGAGGTAACGCAAAGGTATTACGTGGGAACGCAAAAKAACAAAATCCCCCCATGTCCCCTCGCGGGCTCCGTAATTTTCTGTATGCTCCGACAGTAATTAAATTGAAAGAAAGACTATCTTGAAAGCCACACAAAATCTATACATCAAAAAATTCAAGCAAACTATGATCAACAGACAAAGACTGTATTTCTATTCTCACCTTTATGAGTCAGTTTTTTCAGTGATGTGAAGATTGAGGAAATAATGGGTTCCTGAACATTTCCAGGCTGTGTAGGCCCCAGTGGAGTGGTGGGGGAGACAGATGATGGGCTGGTAAACGGGAGTCCACAGACATTATCCGTCTCTCTTGTTCCTTGTTTAAGCAGCACCAGCCCTTGAGCTTGGCAGTTGGTGTGATTTTTGCACCTAACTGCATTGGACTTCACATCTGAAAATGTTCCCTTTGTGCACGGCTTGCAGACAGCGTCCTGTGTTTCAGTGCCCTGTTTCTTCACTCTGGAACCCTGAGGACACAGGGAGTGGGGCTTGCACTTTGTGGCACCGTCCCGCGACAGGAAGCTGTTGGCCAGACAGGCGCAGACACGATCTTGGGTGGCTGTGCAAGGCACTTTCTCGACAAAGCCCACAGGACAAGGAGCACGGCAGCGATGACATTGCTGAACACCGTTCTCGCCTCGGGTGAAGGTACCCTCAGGGCAGGGGCTGCATTCCCTCACAGCCGTCAGAGAGCAGTGGACGGACACGTAGGTCCCTGCCGGACACTTGTCACACACCAGTTGGGTGCCTGAATGTCGGTCAGTGTGCTGATAATGTCGTGGAGAAAGGAGGGGCTTGTCCTCTGTGCTGGTTGAGGTCAAAACCCGCGCTGAGATCTCAGCCATGATTGTACATAAAAGCTAAAAAGAGAAGGGTACATAAAGAAAATTAGTCCTCACTGTCAACTCAATTCATCATTCTGAGACAACAAAACAAGCTGATTTTAAAAGTGTCAATGGACGCTCAACTGTAAATCATTAAGGAGCTACATATGTTGTCACAAAGTTTTTGGGTGGTTCATAACTGCATAGAGTGTTAGCCTATATGTTACTGGACTGAAATCAAAACTATTCTCTGTATTAGAACAATAGAATATGTTACTTTCTCTATTTTAGTGGATGGAGTAGCTCTTTGCAGAAATATTTTTATTCATTTGCACAAGATTAGAATAGAATAGAATTGCTAGATCTATTGGCSTACTGCATAAAGTAAGGGAGTTATTTAATGATAAAGCTCTGTAAATGTTGTATAATGTAATGTTTGTTCCACACTTGATTTATTAAGTCTGGGGGAAAGCATGCAAAACAATTATAAACCCTATTTTTGTTTTACAGAAAAGAGCTGTAAGAATTATTGCAAGAAAACACTACAGTCACCCATCAAATATATTATCATTTGAAATGATTGAAGTTCTATGGGTTGGTTGATTATAATATTTTACAGGTTATGTATAAGGCTCATAAACGTTTATTGCCTTTAAACATCCAATTGAATTTTGTTAAAGAGAGAAAGTTGTTATGATCTGAAGGGGGTAGAGATGTTTGTGAAACCTGGATTTCAAACTAGTTTGAGGGAGCGATGTTCTTCGATACAAGAAATAAAACTGTGGAACAATCTGGAGAGTGATGTCAAAAATGCTAGAACAATATGTATGATAAAGGTCATCTTGTTAAAGAAATATGAAACAATGTAACGTGTATTCATACGAAATGATATTTAATAAGTATTTGAGG
>NW_013953158.1:169015-170431 GCF_001266775.1 Austrofundulus limnaeus
ATAGAATAAACCTTTAATATTATTGTACAGAGCACAATGAAATTACAGTTCAGAACACCCATTCACAAGAAGACAAAAAACATGAACAAACATAGGAGAACAGGTGCCCCCAGGTCATGCAGCCATAGACCCCTGCACAAAGCCAGGATCAACATCATGAATGACATCACGAGGAGGCGTTACCCTTAAAAGAAAAACAAAATACCACATTAGGATAGATGAGGGAAAAAGCAAAAACCATCACATTATGTCAAAGAACATGTGACACAAAAAATTCAGGTGGATCACGGTGATCAGCTGTGAGCCTCTGACGCAATCCAACATGGCGGAAATGTGCGCGACAACAGCCAATCAGAATCCACCTTCTCCTGCTCCACTTCTGTTTATAAGTTGCTAATGAAACACAGACGGAATCACAGAATTAACCAAAGTAATCCAGAAAAAAAACGCTGAATCTCAGAGTTCACTTATTTGGGCGAGTTTCTGAGGTATTTTGGCCGCTGTCGCTTCCTGTACCTGCTGTTACCTGGTAACAGGCACACAGGGTGAGCTCTGAGCTCCCCTCCCGACACAGAGAGAGGGCAAGGGGGAAAAAAGAAAAGAGAGCCGCAATGCATGTCTCACTAAAACAAAAGCGTCCTCCAAAAATTTGAAGTAGTCTTAGGGTAACGTTTAGGACAGAACAATGTCCCAGCGGTTCTTCATTTATCTGGAGAAGAACTTTTCTGTAACGCCATGCGTGCACGTGCAGAAGCAGTGATCAAACTGGGGTTCCACAGGAGCTTTCCAGAGGGAGCTGGCAGACCGATCGGGACTGTGCCAGTCCAGTCCACCCAAAGCTAGGAATGCGTGATATAAACAATATATGGTAGAAACTATATAAATTTGTCCTATGATAGAGATCTGTAGTCTACCGTCCAACAGCACAATTCTTTTTGATGACATAACCGGCTCGAGTCAAAACAGAGGAAGCGGGAAGCAGCGTGGCTGACAGCGCACATGAAGAGGGGGAAAAAAACATATCTTATCCGGACCTGGTTCGGGTGTG
Source organism: Austrofundulus limnaeus (assembly GCF_001266775.1). Classification (NCBI taxonomy): domain Eukaryota; kingdom Metazoa; phylum Chordata; class Actinopteri; order Cyprinodontiformes; family Rivulidae; genus Austrofundulus; species Austrofundulus limnaeus. The sequence continues at coordinate 170,064 of NW_013953158.1, forward strand.
CGAAAATGAACGCCAAACTGTTTACATATTTACGTGACGGCGCGTCCTCCGGTCGGGAGGAGCGTGTGCCGCGTCACACGGTGACGCAGCGAGGCGACTGTCAGTGCAGGTGAAGTCAGCGCTCCAGACGCACAAAAGCTCGTTGAGTCTGGACCTCGTTTCTCCTGCAGTCATAGCGCAATATTGTCTCTTTGTACAGCGGTGAAGCACTAACAAACACAAACTGTCTTCCCAAAAAAAAAAAAAGTAAAGCATAAATGGGATGATTGTCACCCCGCAGGAGCGCGCACAGAATAAACGCGTGGAGTGCAGATATAGTAATCTGCAAAGTGTGTAGAACGGAATAAATACAAGCAATTTGTTTTACC
>NW_013953158.1:172586-185870 GCF_001266775.1 Austrofundulus limnaeus
TCTGAAGGCAAAAGGGGGTCCAACCCGTTACTAGCGTGGTGTACCTAATAAAGTGGCCGGTGAGTGTATATATATATACATATATACATGTACATATATACATACATATACATGTATATGTATATGCATGTACATACATTTCCGCCATGTTGGATCAAGTTAGAGGCTCACAGCTGATCACCGTGATCCACCTGAATTTTTTCACGGTCCAAATCTGTTTAACATGTTAATGAAGGCGTGTCAGGGGAGGTGTCTCACCTGTGCTCAGTTCCACATTAATTGTGATGTGCAAAAGAAATGTGCATGGATTCAGGTGTACGCACGGTTTGATACATCTGGATTTTGTGCGTACGCCGTTTTCTGGAATTGACCGTACGTCAGGTTTCAATAAGAAATCCACACACGTCTTTGTACATGAGGCTCCGGGTGTTTGGGCTTAAGAGATGGATGAACTAATTGGCRGGCTGAACGTTGGTCATTCGTGGGCCGGATGTGGCCCRTGGGCTGCCAGTTGAATATCCCTGCTCTAGATGTCCAAGCAATCTAGTTTTGTTTTAACCACAGTAATTATTTAACAGAGGCTAATGGGAGTGAAATACTTGTTTCTAAATAGCTGCTTTTGTGAGTTTGTGTGTTGTCAATAATCTTGCTAAGTATCCTCTGCTTTCATTTGGACATAAACTAGCAATGATAKAGTTCCTGATATTAAATAAATAAAATATATGCCAAGCCATCAAAGACACAAGAAGCAAATCAGAAAACAAAGTGCTGTCCCAGCACTTGTCAGAAGACACACCAACACAGTAATGCACACACACAGCTACACTGTCTGGAGCCTCTGCACAATCACCTTCGCTGTTCAGCAAAACATGGATCAATTTCTGTCCTGGTGCTGCCCACTGTCATGCTCTGATGCCAAATAAYTCTCTATCTGCATTGCAAACCACTTACTCTGCTGCACAGGCCAGCCAGAGAGCCTGACTCTATGTGGTGGGACAGAACTCGTGCTATCATCTAAACCAAGTTCACTTCTAGCTTTTCCAGCTTCTTGATTTGTTKTTGGTCTCTCTGTCCTCCAGTTTCCAAAACCAACTTTGCAGCCAGAACTGTCAACTTCTACCAAAAAACAACTTCTGTATGCTTCTTACAGTTTCTTTCTGCTATATTAAGCTATTTGCTGCCATTTTAGCTAATGTTCAGCTGTAAATAGCTAAAGTTAGCCTTTTAAGCGAAATACAGATTTTTTTGTGGCAATTACAGCATATTTCTGCTAAATTCAGTAAAACTGTGCTACTAATGCTTCTTTATGCTAATTTAAGAAATTTCAGGTAATTTTAGTCWTTTTCTATGACGAAGTATTAGAGCCACACAATGAGATTTTTTTTAATTAGGAGAAAAAAAGTCATAATATTATGACATTAAAGTCGTGTAAAAATAAAGTCATAATATTATGAGAATAAAGTCGTAATATTAAGAGATTAAAGTCGTACGATGTCGCAATGTGGACCGTGGAGGCAACACATCTGACATGATCGCAGCTCCAGGTAAAGTTCATGCTATCTTGAAATGAACGAGCTAAAGTTATCATCAGATTGTGAAACACCGTGTTGCTGTGGCTTAATGCACTCATCACAGCTTGTCTGCAAAACTATTTGAGTTGTTGGATTGTGTATTTGATTAGTTTAAAGTGAAAGATAATAAAACTGAATGCCTCCTTTAGCCGAGCAGCTTGTTAGCTGAACGTGCGTTTTAATAAACACACATTCATAGTTGTTATTTCTTGTTTCTGTGTGCATATAATTATATAATCTTAAAAACCCCTTTGTCATTTAAAACACGATAAAAACTTGATACAGTACTTCAMTAAAAAGACTTGTCATACACTGATTTGTCTTAACTAATGAAGCAATAGAAAAGCAGTTATCCTATAAGATGTAAACTTTAACAGGATAATCTAATTGCATTAGGTGCTAAAAATCACAAGTATATATGCACACAGGTAAATAAAACTTCAGCATAACATCTCTGAGATCTAAAAACAGATAATAGAAAAGATATTTTCCTTTTTTTTAATACAAATTTTAAAACTAAATTTTTAGAGCTGTAATCACAATACCGTCATATCGCGAAACCGTGATATTTAGCCCAAGGTTATCATACCGTCATAATTTCCTACCATCCCATGCCTACTCTCAGTAAATAAAGCAAATCCATTTTCTTTATTTCATCTTTATATCATCCGCCATTAAAGACAGACTGGAAAAAAAAACCAAGACACTCTTCCCATAAAATCGTCTTCAGACACATGTCTAGTCTCGTTCTGGTCTGAACGTAGCACATCCAACTAGAGGCATTGGGCACATTTTAGATGCTCAAAATGCGTTTTGTGTGAACGTAGCTTAAGAATGACCAAGCCATCTGCATACCCCTGTGAATGGAGTCTATCCATCCATCCATCCATTTTCTGTACATGCTTCTTCCTTTTCAGGGTCGCGTGGGTCACTGGTGCCCATATCCAGCAATCACAGTGCGAGGGGCGGGGTACGCCCTGGACAGGTCGCAAGTCCATCACAGGGCCACACATAGAGACAAAGAAGACAATGTATAGAGTCCAGATCTGTTCAACTCAGCAGGCTGTCAACAACCAGGAGCCAACAAAGGGGCGAGATTACTCCTCCCTGTGGACTGAGGTGACCCCTCAGAGGTTAACAGTTATTGGACAGTCTCCCAGAGTTGAAGATACTTTCCTWGTCCAAAGCATGAAAATGAACCAATTTGTAGTTGTCTCATACACTCCTTGACTGGCAAGTGTTATTTGCATAGCTTCTACAGGTACATTGTCAAATGCCCCCTGTATGTCCAGAAAGCATCCAAGCACATATTACCCATGTGCCAAACTGCTTTGTATTCACAAAACAACATCATGTAAAGCTGTTTCTGTGGAAATACCTGCCTGATATGCATGCTGTTTAGGACTTAAAGGTGAAATACCATCTCTTGCAGGTCTATCTATCAACCTCTCAATTCCAATCAGCAAGAAAGATGTTAAGCCGATTGGTCTGAAAGATTTCACTTATCTTTATGTTGGCTTGCTTAATACATTTGCTAGCTTCATACAGTGGTGTGCTGCAGTCAGTCACACATGTGATAATATTATACTTAGACAAATTTTAAACATCACCATTAAGATACAGAATCGATTGCTCAAGTGATAAAAATACACACAAAGACACACACGATAGATGCATCAATCTAAGCATGAAAGCACAGGTAAAAACACCAACTATTTTAACAATTCCACTCACTTTCCAAGTCTGTAGAACATCTTGACAGTCCAGCCAAAGTTTCAACTGACGTTCCTGTGATTCCTGAAGTCAGATGTGTCAAAATTCCTTCTAGAAACATCTTTTTCTGTTATGGTATTAACACAGTAACCATTGTCTCCTCTCAAATGATTGTCTGATCATTTGAGAGTGTGTATGTAAACAACATGCATGGAGGACCCATTAAGCTAATTTTAAAACCTTCATTAACGCTGTGGCGAAACATGAGCAGATCTGAGCGTCTGTTCAGGATATGTGTGCTGGAATATGTGTGCTACATAATGAGGTGTGTGTACACATGATGGGATGATTGAAGCAGAGAGGATTAAGCAGTAATTATCAACAAAATAAAAAAGGGTCAAWAACAGAAAGATGCTTCAACATGAACCCAAAGGTAGCCAAACAAATGTACATTTTAACTTCCACTAACACACGCACACACACAGCTTCATCATTTTGTGTACCCTGGCTCAGAAAGAAAACTGTCTTTGTTTGAACTCAGTCACACTGCATTTGCCACCGGCAACATTCATCATTAATTATTTGAGTCAGCATTTCCGGTTTACTGCTAAAGACTGGCATTTATCCATAGTGGCACGGGTTGCTTTTGTGCAGATAAACTACTTATTAAATTAAGGATAGTTTCAAGCATCAAAAGCATGATAATGAATAAACTAGACACATAAGTTAGGTTTGGCGTGTAGCTTTTATATAGTGGGTGGATTTTTGAATGTAATACTAGGCACATGGAAGAGATGAAGCGATGAGTGTASAGAGACTGGAGTAAATCAGGGGTTCTCAAAGTTTTAAACAAAATTCTTTTCAGAGAAAGTAAGGAACTGTCATCTATTTGCTAAGTTTAGATCAGGTCTTGGATATTCATCAATTTATAAATATGTTGGAAACTAGGTATTGAAGTGCCTTAATTCAATTGTTCTCAACCTTTTTTTAAGATGCAGGCTACTTGCACGGAATATTATTTTGTTATAATTATTATTGCATCAAACATGTTTTTTTAAAAAAGCACATCACTGAATGACAACGAGATTTATTAATTTCACACTGAGTAAAATAGCCAYGTGAATAGAAATTATATTTACAGGTCCATCCATCCATCCATTTTCTTATGCTTATCAGGGGTCAGGTCTCGGGGGCAGCAGTCTAAGCAGAGAGACCCAGAGTTCCCAATCCCCAGCCACTTGGACCAGCTCCTCTGGAGGGAATCCCAAGGCGTTCCCAGGCCAGCTGAGAAACATAGTCCCTCCCACGTGTCCTGGGTCTTCCTCTGGGTCTCCTCCCAGTGGGACATACCCGGAACACCTCACCAGGGAGGCGTCCAGGAGGCATCCTTACCAGATGCCCGAGCCACCTCAACTGGCTCCTCTCGATGTGGAGGAAGCTTATTTAGGCTGCTTGTATCCATGATCTCGATCTCATTCTTTCAGTAACTAACCAATGCTTGTGATCATAGATGAGGGTTGGAACGTAGATAGACTGGTAAATTGAGAGCTTCACCTTCTGGCTCAGCTCTTGCCACAACAGATTGGTACAGCGCCTGCATCACTGCAGACGCTGTACCAATCTACCTATCAATCTCCCGCWCCATTCTTCCCTAATTCATGAACAAGACCACAAGATACTTAAACTCCTCCACTTGAGGCGGAGCCTCTTTCCCGACCTGGAGGAGGCACTCTAGACCATGGTCTTGGATTTGGAGGCACTGATCCGCATTCCGGCTGCTTCACATTTGGCTGTGAACCACTCCAGTGAGTGCTGGAGACCATGATCTCATGAAGCCAATAGGACCACATCATCTGCAAAAAGCAGAGATGTGATCCTAAGGTCACTAAATCATATCCTCTCAACATCTTGGCTGCTCCTACAAATTCTGTCCATAAAAGTTGTGAACAAAATCGGTGACAAAGGGCAACCTTGGTGGAGTCCAACTCTCACTGGAAACAAGCCCGACTTACTGCCAGCAATGCAAACCAAGCTCTGACATCGGTCGTACAGGGACCTAACAGTCCGTATCAATAGGCCTGGTACCCCATACTCCCAGAGTACCCCCCACAAGACTCCCTAAGGGACACGGTTGAACGCCTTCTCCAATTCAACAAAACCCATGWAGACTGGTTGAGAGAACTCCCATGCACCCTCTAGGACCCTGTTGAGAGTGTAGTCCTGGTCCAGTGTTCCACGACTAGGACAAAAACCACACTGCTTTTCCTGAGTCCATGATTCAACTATCTGATGGACCCTCCTCTCCAGGACCCCTGAATAGACCTTACCAGGAAGGCTAAGGAGTGTGACCACCTGCTGGTTAAACACACTCTGTGGTTCTCTTTTTAAATAGGGGGACCACCACCCTGGTCTGCCAAACCAGGGGAACTGCCCCCGATGTCCACACAATATGCACAATATCCACACATAATGCATCAACCAACACAACCCCACAACATCCAGAGCCTTAAGGAACTCCGGGTGAATCTCATCCACCCCCGCTGCCCTTCCACCGAGAAGCTTTTTAACCACCTCGGTGACCTCTGCACCAAAGATTGGAGAGTCCGACCCAGGGTCCCCAGGCTCTGCTTCCTCATGGGAAGATGTGCTGGTGGGATTGAGGAAGTCTTTGAAGTATTCTGCCCACCGACCCACAATGTCTCAAGTTGAGGTCAGCAGTGTACCATCCCCACTATAAACAGTGTTGGTGGTGAACCGCTTTCCCCTCCTGAGATGTTGGATGGTGGACCAGAATCACCTCAAAGCTGTTCGGAATTCTTTCTCCATGGCCACGCTCCCCCCACATCCAAGTTTTTGCCTCAACGACCACCAAAGCTGCAATCCACTTGGACTGCCRGTACCCATCAGCTGCTTCCAGAGTCCTACAGGCTGGAAAAAAAAACTGATAGGCTTCCTTCTTCAACCTGACAGCATCCCTTACTGCCGCTGTCCACCAGTGGGTTTGAGGGTTAAATAATGTTATTTTCTACTTTAAAAGAAAGCAAGAGATTACGGAGCCCGCGAGGGGACATGGGGAGATTTGTTTTCTTTTGCATTCCCACGCAATAGTATTGCRTTACCTCGCAATACTTTTGACTTACCTCGCAAAATTGTTTTGTTTACCCACACAAAAGATTGTTTTGCATATGAACTGAATTAAATCAGACTTTTATTTTGAAATATCCAGTTGCCGAAACAGGATGTGTCACCACAAGTTACTGAAATTGACATTGATGTTGCGTGGCTGCACTGTGTTAAAATATGTGACATACTTCCATGCGTGGTTGTGTAATATATTCATTCTGAAGCTGAATTAAAGCAGTAGGCTAACTCGCTAATGATAAACATGTGAGTTTGTTAATTAACCGGCAGGCTCAACAGTGATAAACTACTTTTGCGAGGGAACGCAAAAGGTATTGCTAGGTAACACAATGCTATTGCGTGGGAACGCAAAAAAAAAAAAAATCTCCCATGTTCCCTCGCGGGCTCCTTAAGAGACAATCATTTAAGAAAAATATGAAAAAAAGAAAATGTTGCCATAATTTGAAAATTTTAGCGCTACAGGTTAGGGGTAGCAAAACAAGCAGTAACGTACTGCTAAGAGGATTTGGCACATTTCTAACAATCTACCAATGTAAAGTAGAAATACTGCCACTAATTTTGATGTGTGACTATATCACTTACATAAGTATTTTATATCAACTATATTAGTATTTTATATCACCTATATTAATATTTTGACAAGTGAAAATATGTTTAACAATTAAAAAGTCGGGCTAGATATAAAATTATTTTGCCACATTTCCAAATATTTTAATCTAAATTAATTAATATTTATGAAATAAACATATTATACCTTAATACCAACATATTACGATTAATTTAGGACATAAAAGATGTTCTTTAGATACTCTTAGAACAGTACATAGCCAAACCCTAATTAGGATTTGGCTTAAAATTATTGGGGGTACCATCAGTCTGAAGACAATTGAAGGAATTCCTGTACTGTAATTTTTGTACAGCAGGCTTAAAATAACCAGRAAACATTTTTTATTTTTTAAAAATAAAATAGGTTGTAGCTTTAAGTATTTGGTCCTATCATCTCTGAGCAGGACTCAGTTAACATCCTATCATGTTACAAAGAGACCATCGAAGGGAGTTTTTGTTCAGCATTACTCACTTAAAGCATGTTTCTAGGAAGTTTTTTGTAAAATATCAAAATATAATAATTTAAATAATAAAGTCAACAGTGTGGGATTCACTGACTGATTCTAGTTTTTCAGGTGAACCAGGACCAAACTGCTGAGTCTCTCTTTTGTTCTGCCAATCAATGAAAACCAGTGATGTTAAAGAGATGGGTTGTTTTAGTGAATTTGTTTTAAGCAGATAAACATAAAATGTGCTTGAATTTAAGTGATTTGGGACAACAAACAAACAAAGAAACAAACAAAAAATAASATATGCAAACAGGTCCTGTCCCTTTAAAAGGAGAACCTGTCCTTAGAATAAAGAATGAAGAGTTGAATGAGACACGGATTGACTCACCACTGCGGACATCATCCTGAAGTAAAACACGCGAGGATCGAGCAGATGTCCTCAGTAACACTTCTCATAAATGTTCATCATCATCATCATCATCATCATCATCATCATCATCTTTCTGTCTCTCCGTGAAGCGCCGGAGCTGAGGAGCGGAGCGGAGCTAAGAGGCAGCGGCCTTTTATAGTCAGAGTGTCCGGGTGGAGAGGCTTCTGGAGGCGGACGGACGCCCTTCTTCATGCCCATAGCGGTGATGACAGACGTCCCGACGGCCCGGCCGGCCCATCACCGGTCGCTGAGCAGTGCGGGGATGGGTCCTCTTCACAGAAAGCTCCACGAACAGCGCAGCGATGACGCATGTGGGGGCGGGGCTTACAGACGCGTCTCGTCCTATCGCAGGAGCCCGCATGTGGCTGAAGAAAGAGGTGATTCCTGGTCTGACTTCACATTTTGGGAAAATGAAGGGATAGTTCAGATATTTTCACATTGAAGTGTTCCATGTGTTTCAGTCTGTTAGCAAAATATCCCATTAACTACTGGATGAATGTTAATAAAACTTGAAGAAAGTAATTATAGTATGGACATCTACAACTCATTAACTTTTGGACAGTGTTGTATAAAGTACCTCAAAGTGATACTTGAGTAAAAGTACAAGTATCTTATCATAAAAACACTTTGGTAAATGTTAAAGTCTTCTCTAAAAATATTACTTGAGTAAAAGTCTTAAAGTGTCTGATTTTTTTTTTACTTAAGTATCAAAAGTAAATTTCTGACACAAAATATACTTTAGTATTAAAAGTAAAAGTACTGAGTAAAAGTGAGCAGTTAGATTTTCAAAATTACATTCATTGGGAGGTGACTTCTCCAAAAAATATATTTTTAACAGTGTGCAGCTGTGATGGGTTGTGTACAAGCTAATACTGCGTCAGAATGGTATATATTTATACTTCTCATCCAACCACAATTAAATTCACTCTATGCAGGAGAGACAATTTATCAGGATAATATTTTTTAAGTAATAACAACTCGGAATAAAATGAGTAAAGACTTTCTACTTCTTAACTTTTTTAAAAAATGTAGTGAATAGAAAGTACAGATAATTGTGTAAAAATGTAATAGGTAAAAGTAAAAATTATGCTGAAAAATAATTACTCAAGTACAGATTACCAAAATTTCTACTTAAAGGCACAGTGTGTAGGATTTGTTGTTTTCAGCGACATCTAGTGGTTGAGTGGTTGAATCATCCTCCCTGGTCCTCCCCCCACCCCCACCCCCGCTTCCAAACACAAAGGAGTTGCTACGGTGTCTCTCAGGTGTCAAAAACCTTTGATAATTCCAACCGCGATGTCTACCAGCAGCTTCAGGGCTAGTGATGTTTCAAGTGGTAAGATTATGAGCTTTAATAAGTAAAATTATCCCAGCTACAATGACAGACAACAAATATTACATTTATAGTATTACAACTAAAGCCGTTTTTGACGCCGCCACCGCAGTTTGTCCTTCATGAGCCTTTGTAGACAAGATGGCGGTGCAAGATGGCGGCTGCCTGTACTGGCGACCCGCGACCATGGAGATATAAACAGATTTTTATAAGGTAAAAATAATAAAACAAGGTCTTTGTCTGCAATGATGACTATGTTTTTTATTATTGTCATTAGTGATTATCTCAATTTCGGCTAAAAGAATTGACAAAATCCCACACACTGTGCCTTTAAGTACAGTAACAAAGTATTTGTACTTAGTTACTTTACAACTCTGCTTTTGGAGCCAGCCTGTTTCAAACTGGTCCCCACAGCTAATTAAGCTTTAAAAAAAGGCTATAACTGTCAGTTTTACACATACTGAGCTAAAATTTGGCATGATAGTAGCTGAGACTGCATGAAGCTGTATTGATTATCTGTAAATTACACAGATTGCAGGTATAGGGACGTATAGCAAAATCTCATGGATTTTTTTTCTCCAAATCTCACAAATTAAAAAAAAATGCAGCTTCAAATTTATTTTAACAAATTAAAAAAACAGCTTTAAATTTATTTTGTCTCAGAGCCTGTAGAACATTTAAAATAAATAAAAGTAAATAAACATCTCCCAACCCACTCTGCCGCTCAGAATAAACTCTCCACCTCTCTCTCTTGAAAGTCATAACTACTATATGTTCATATTTTACACAGTACATCAGAAATACATAAATAAARACAGCTTGTTTGTTTTTAGAAATTGGAAAAATGGCAGCCAGTATCCACTGCATCACTTTTCAAAGTTTGCTGATCCTGTCTCTCCTTAGCAGTGATGACCCTGACCATGGACTGGTGATCAGGGTCTTCACTGAATGGTGTCAATCTTCTTTTTTACAGTTAAATGTTTCAAAAACTAATGAGATGTTCATTGGTTTAAGAAAATACTCTTTGGTTGCCACTCCTGTGGTAATTAATGGTGAAGCTGTTGAAGTCGTTCACCAGTATAACTATCTATCTGGGAACTATTCTGGATGACAAACTGAATTTTGAMGCTCATGTGAACTCACTCTGTAAGAAGGCCCATCAGAGAATGTATTTTTATCTGAAGCTCTGTGGTTTTAATGTTGATTCTACTTTTATGAAAATGTTTCATTCGTGTTTTTGCTTCTCTTTTTTGTTGGTTTGGCATTTTAACATGGAAGAAGAAGAGTATYTTCTGACAGTGTTTGGTCGTTCTGATTTATGGCATTGTTTCAGAATCTTACTATCAAACTCTGAAAGTAAAAAACATCTCACACTGTGAAATTTACTTAATATTTCACCAAAATACTCACATTGGGTGTGCCAWTCTCACTCATTGGGCYTCATGCAAGAAATGTTCGTATTCTTGTCCTAAATTTCTCTTACTTTTGTTCGTATGAAGGGTTCTTACGAACATGTCATGTCAGATTCAACAAACTCTTCTATCTTCAGGAAAAGTGTGTAAGTGAGGAGCGTAAACTGATGAATGTGTATCAGCTGCTCGTGCACGAGGAGAGGAGATTTACATAATTACCACCCCAAAAACACCATATAAGGATATATGTTTCCTGCCCCACATACCAGGAAGTGTTCATTCATGAATGACATCGCAAAGTAAAAAAGAAGAACTTTACGAGTTCAGAGATTGAAGTTCTGYTCTCAGAGATCCACAAAAAAATGTCATTTTTAGCAGCGTCAGCTGTGGAATTAAAGGATCTGCTTTAAACTCAAGGAATGAAATGACTGCTGTTAATGTCGTGTCTCCTGTGGGTCGTACAGTCACAGAAATAAAAATCTAAATCATATTTATCTCTCTCTGTAGTCCTGCTCCGGTTTTTCTTTGGTCAAATATTTTTAATTTCAGTGTAAACAACTGTGTTACAGGTTTCACTTATTCAGAGGCGCAGTCGCGCACCGCTACCCCCTGCAAGTGTCAGATACGTTTCTGAAAAAACATTTTAAAATGTCTCAAAACTTCAATCAACTTCATAATAATATTGTAGTGCTATACAACAAAACTGAAAGCCAATTTATTTTAATTTAACCAATTTGTCATTAGTTTACATTATTACATTTAAAATTATAATTCTAATTCAAACAGAATAGACTCTTGTCAACAWAWTTATRGAGTGTGATTTATTTTCAACTCAAAATATCTTCAAACTAATGAAATATAAAGTTATTAATGAAGAAAACCCGTCTGGATAACAGCAGACTGACTGCTCGTAAAATATACGACAGGTCTGGACCACTCGGGAATTTTGTTCGTATCTGAAAAAATCGCAGAATACGAAAACATTGGTGAATGTCACAAATTCTCCTAAATCACTCGTACGCACAACTTAAGAACAAATCTGTGCGTACGAACGGTTCTTGCATGAGGCCCATTGTCTTTTAGTTGAGGCCCATTAGTGCTATCTGTGTAGCAACTCAAAAAATGTTAACACAGATCACTTGAAGTCCAATAAATACATTTTAATGTATTCATTACTTTTAGGCTTTTGCATTGACATAATTTTTGAGTTGCATGTTTATTTTTATATAAATGGAATTATATAATAACTCTATGAGATTCTCCGTGTCATTTCTGTATGAGGCATCAAGAGTAAAATACAATGTTAAAAAATGTCACCATCAATTCTGTTAAAAATTTCCACAAACATTTTATTATTAAGCTCACTGTTCTCATGTTTTACTAATTTTTACTAAATGTTAAATAATGTGTAAATATTAAACACTAAAAGTGAAAATCTAAATGTAAACAAAAAGCTAAATCTTGAAGTTGGTGTTCTATTTCAGAGTGGAACACAGCCTTCGTTGTTTCTGCTCACTAACTGTCATTTAGCAAAAAAAACATCAATAGCCAGTTTCAAGATGAGTTAGGGTGGGTGTCCATAAGGAGGTGGAGCATAACAGGTGGGACCAGAGATGATAAGCAGAGACTGAGTGTTGTCCAAACATCTGTTTCAGGAGATGAAGCATGGATGCAGGGGACACAGGAAAAGGGAACTGAAGATCTAACAGGTCTCAGAGGTGAGCACTCACAAGGAGAGCTGGAAAAAAACATAAAGGTTTAGTTTCACAAACTAGTTATATCACAAGAAGCTGAGATAAGAAAACAACTCAGTGACTGCAGACTGAAATCGCCAAGGTAATACAACGCTCTAACGCAGGTCCGAGACAAGACCTCTGCTTAAATCCAGTCTCAGCTCATCAGCACACCTGTGGGGTGAAGAGGAGCACACCTGTGGCTCATGAGAAAGTGATCAGAGGCAGGAACAGCAATTGAAATCCTCACAGCCTTATTGAAAGAGCAAACTGTTTTAGAGACTGACTTTGTGTTTTCTCTAGATAGTCAAGTTTTATATGTTCTCAACTCTCAGAAGAACTGATTAGTCCAAGAGATAGACCATGTTTATCAGCATAAAAAGTACCAGCAAGTTTGATGGTACCCCATTAAAGTACATCCCTTCCAGGTATAAAAAACCCATTTCTTCCAAAATTTCTCCCGCACACAAAGTCAAAATTCAAGATTAATGCTAAAAATCATGGCTTTGGCTATGTCTATATAATATCTGACCATAATTTCCAGATCTTTTGCTTCAGATCTGTTTTTTGGCTCCAAAATGTTAAAAACTGGTTGCTTAATTAAATACACGTAACTAATATTAAACTTATAAAGACATTTACAGCTGGCATCCACAAAAAGTGTCAAAAATTGAGCTTATTTAGAAAATTTGGTCATGTACTTTCCCCAAGTGTTCTGTCAATATTTCCTAAACTGGCACCAAACTGCACCAAAATATCTTCAGACACTCTATTAATTAAAAAAACATAAGATGTACAGTGTCATATTTTTTCATTCTGGAAGCAAACAAATGACGCCAACCCTCTAAATTATTGATATATGCCAAATTTCAAAAACTGTACATATACAGTATATA
>NW_013953158.1:185930-187850 GCF_001266775.1 Austrofundulus limnaeus
AAATTATATATAATTTTTACTTTGTAAGATTCTTGAAATACTTGATTTGACTCAATTTTTTCTTATTTGCTCTGCAGAGTTTTTTCCTGTGCCACATTTCGTTGATATAATATGATGTTTTGTATTTTTGTCATTAGCACCTCTAGTAATATATTTACTGAGAAAAATGGTGACGTGTTCAATGCTTTTTTTTACCCGCTGTACTTTTATCACAAAATATCCTCTGCATCATATAAAACGTCATGGAGTAAAAAAGCAGCTGAGAAACCCACAGAACAAGTTACCTTCATAAACCCAAGTAACTAGTGATTATTTTACAAAATAAATCAACTATATAGAAAGTTAATAAAAATTATTTTTTGTCCTCTATCTGTGGTGCCCCCTAAATGGATGGCACCCTCAATGTTTGCCTGTACTGCCTATGCCACAGGCCAACCCTGGTCAAAGTATAAGCAGTCACACATACAGAGACAAGCTGGCATGGTCATGGTCTTAGCTGTTTCTTGAAATAGCAGCAGCAGATAAAAGCGTAGAGCACCATCTGCCCCGCACGTGGCACAGAACAAAGTGGACAAACTGAAGAGCGAGACGGGGAGAGGAGATAAAGCGATGAAACACTTTGTTTTTACTGTGGCTGCCTGAACTGAGGTTAACTAGGTCATTGACTCAAATCACATGAAGCCAAAATGCCAAATGTAATTCTTTGTAAGAAAAGCTCAATATGTGACTGAAAAGAATCAAATGAGTCATGCCAGAGAGAAAAACTCCACCGATTGTGACCAAGTGCTGCTTAGTCATGCTGCAAAGCTGCGTGAGCCCCCAGTCGGCTACGAGGCTACGCATTTCCTCAGACTGCAGTCGCTGTGTCAGGTTGCCTTTTATAGAACCGAGCTTAAAACGGGGCATTATGTGGGGAAAGGGAATTTGTGTGTGTGTGTGGGAGTGTGTAAATGCAGGGGGAGCACCAGAACAGTGCACGCTCCCAGTCATCAGTGTGTTTGTGCACGTGTTTATTTTTTACGAGAGCCTTTTAAATCAGTTATGTTCAAACAGCTCCAGCAGTGCATGTCTTACTCACTCACACAAATCTTTTAAGCTTGTACACAACCGTTTACTGTCAGCAGCCACAAACAGCAGCCCACCCTGCACACAGCCATCTTGGCACACCTTTAAATTAGTGCTGGCGTAATTCTTTTTAAAGGCTAATTCCTGTTTATTACGGCGAAGGCCTGTTATTTTCATAGTTTTAGCAAAATCCGTGAAAAGCGGTCGAGCAGGAAAAGGAACACGAGCAGGAAATACTAATGGAGAAAATGGAGGCAAAAACTTAATTTTTACCCGTCCTGATGCATCTCAGTAATCCAGGTAGAAAAGAACAAAAAGAAAAAAAAAGTAGGTCCTCTGGATGGGTTCTTCTTTAATGAAATGTTTCGTCTCTCCTCCAAGAGACTTCTTCAGTCTGATGAGTTTCAGGTGAACTCAGCCTTATAAGCTCCGCCTCCACATGGACAAACAGGTTAGTCACATGCAAAAGAGGGTCATTAACATAACAATAGGTCGTTAGCGTCTTAATTGGCTCTATTGTTCACAGAGGGTCATGCCCCATCACCTGACTGTTGTTGGGGCCCTGATTCACACCTTTTGCTCACAGGGGGCGGAGTCATACTTGCAATAACAGCGTTGTGGGAGGAGGACAACTGGACACGAAGACCTCCAACTCTGTTTAATGGTGGACGGTTTTTCTTCACAAAGATGGCTTCCTTTACTCCTCTCTCAAACCAACGTTCCTCTCTATCAAGGATGAAAACATCCTCATCCCTGAAAGAGTGACCGCTGGCCTGTAGATGAGTGTAAACTGCAGAGTCCTGGCCTGTAGATGAGTGTAAACTGCAGAGTCCTGGCCTGTAGATGAGTGTAAAC
>NW_013953158.1:190936-192729 GCF_001266775.1 Austrofundulus limnaeus
GGCTCTCGCCCTGGGGGGACCCTGGGGGGTCTGGGGGATTTCTTCTGGTGGCTGCGTGCAGGCTCTTATGTGGTCTGTGGCGGCGGTCATGGGTTGCTGACCCGGTGGCCTGACTGTGCTGGGGTGGGTTCGGGGTTGGCGCAGGGAGCTTGGGGTTCTGGGGTCATGCCGCCCCTGGGCTGTGGTCGTGGTGGGGTCGGGGGGGCTTGGGGCCTGGCGGGTGGGTTGCCGGGCTCTGGGTCGGTTTGTGCCCTGGTGCCCGGCTCTGGGTGGGGGGCATCCTGGTGCGCTGGTGGGCTGCAGGTCCAAAGCTGGGGGATTGGGTTGGCTGGGGACGGGGCCGATGGCCCATGGGAGGGGGTAGGCCAACCCAGCCTGGGTGTCTAGCGTGCTATATGTTCTGTGAGTTGTCTGAGTGATGAGGTAGGCGTAGTATTTCTTCTGGGGTGGGGCCGGGCAGATGGCCGTGGTGGCGGCGGCGGGCTGTGCTGGGTTGGCTGGCTGGCCCCGTTGTTGTGGCGGGGGCTCGCTCTTGGTCCCTCCTTGCGTTGTCCGTGGCTGGGTGTGCGCTCTCGGCTAGATCGCTCCTGCTGGGGTTCGGTAGCTTCTTTGGGCTGCTGGTCGGCTGTGGGGCTGGGGGTCAGGTCTTGGGGGTCTGTGCGGCTCTAGGGCGGGGGGTCTGTTGGTCCCGGTTTCTGGCAGTCCTCCGGGCTCTGTCTGTTTGTGATCTGGTGTCTTCCAGGCCTGGAGGTCTGTCCAGAGGAGGAGGTCTTGGGGGCCTCAGTCCCTGGGTGGGTCTCGGGGAGCGGGGGAGCCTACTGGGGTGAGTGGGGGAGCTGGCCCCCTGTGGGATAATTCTTGCTCCCTCAGTTTTTTCCTCCCCATCCGCTACCGCAGACCTCCACCCTCTTCATTTTTCAACTGCACTCACGTAGGGTTTTTGGGACACAGGTGTGTTACAGCGGCAACAATTTTACATCTGTTTGCTGTGGCCACCTGGGCTCCAATTTTACTGTACACCTTAGACACTCATAACATCATAACATTTACACATAGGAACTTGGGAGTGGGCACTTATGTATGTAAGGGGCGGGATGGGACAGTCTCACCACGGATGCCTGTGCCCACTCACATTATTTTCTTTTAGACATTTAGGGTTAGGGTTGGAGCTGGGGTGGAGGGGAAATTGGCATAGAGCTGGCCTCTGCCCTGTCTTCTTCCCCATTTTAATTGCATCGTAGAACATCACACATCAACAGTACATCTGAGGGTGGCGGTGTGTGTGTCGGGGTCTTTTTTACTCCCCCGTTCCCCGTTGGCCGTCTTGGGATGGGGTCCTGGGGGCGGGGGGGCTGACCGTCTGGTGGGGCCTGGGCTGCGGGCAGACATGGGGCTTGGAGGGGTTCCAAAGGTGGGGCTGGCGCTCCGGCTTCCCTGGGGCTGTTCGGGCTCCCAGAGTCTGGCTCCTGGTTGCTGTGGTTGGCCCGCTGGCTGGGGTGGCTGCTGGAGTCTGGGGGGTGGTCGGTTGGGGGTGGGCATAAAAAACTCTAGTAAATCAACACCTGGGGAAGATCAAGTTAATTATATTATGTTAAATAATCTTAGTGAAAAAAGTAAGGAGATATTATTAGAAATGTATAATAAGATATGGGGCTCTGCAGGGGCCAGCACGGGATGAGACTCTGCAGGGGCTGGCACGGCCGGCCCCTCATCCCGTGCTGGCCCCTCATCCCGTGCCGGCCCCTCATCCCGTGCCGGCCCCGCATCCCGTGCCGGCCCCGCATCCCGTGCCG
>NW_013953158.1:197693-203524 GCF_001266775.1 Austrofundulus limnaeus
CACACACACACACACACACACACACACACACACACACACACACTAATAGAACTGATGGATCAAATGGAAACCCAAGCAAAACGAAGGAATAAACACGCTCTGGTAAAAATTCTACGTTCTAATCCATTTTACCATTTTTCCTTCTTCTTTGTAATTTGAATAAAGTTGAATTTACCAACATCACCCACTCACATACACTAATATTATATTCATGTACATTTGATTGTGTCAACTCTGTGGAGATTGGCTGCGCTGGATCTAGTGTGCCTTTTACAAATGCATGAATGAATAAGTAATGTCTCATTGTGCTGATTGAAAAAAGCCATATTGCCAGAGTTCCATGATGCAATGTGATGTAATACCTGTCCTTGTCCTCAATCAAACCGTGTCACCTTCTTCTTTTTGTAATTCTCTGTTCCATGAAAGCAGCAGGTTTAGCAGCAGCACCTGACTGTCCGCTGCAGCGAGCACTGCGGCTGTGTGGGGGTTTTAATTAAGAGAAAGCCTCATTCTATACATGAGTGTTGTATGGTTGTTTGGAGATATTAATGAAGAGGGGCGAGCCGCCTTCCTGAGCACCCCCCATCCTGCTAATTGACAGTGATAGCAGAGCCTGGTCTCCTGGGCTGATGCTGGGAGCTTAATAAAGATGCATTAGTTTGAGCCTGGGCGAGCGACGCACATCACGTGCTCCCTGTCCTTCCAGCACCGCCTGATTAAACTGATAAACTGTGCCAGAAATGAGCCAGAGATGGGGGTGTAAATAATGAAATAGCAACGAGTGAAAAGAAGAGTCAGCAGGTTTGGGAGGGGGTCCCAATGATGAGAGAGAAATTTCATTAGGAAGCAGCTCCATGGCTAATGAATAAAATGCTATGTTTCACATTCTGCTTCCCTAATTTCACTATTTTGTCCCCCCARTCCCCATTTTTTTTGGTGTGACATTTCATATTAAAAGCATTGGCCTCAAAGTGACCTCGTCCTATCAGCCTGTTAAACAACACACACACACTGACACTGCTCATGACTTGGTTACACCCTCATTAGTGTATCAACAGCAGGATGACAATCCATGAGAAACAGTAACCCTGCCAACAAAAGCTGGCAGGTCCAACTGTTGGAACCAGAGACACAAAGGTAGAACCATTCCKAACCTCCTTCACAGTATTTAAACATTCAGGTTCCATTTCCATCCACGAATGGAGCAAAGACTTGGTGGAAGTGAGCAATATTCACTCGCAGTAAATAAACGTAATTTTAAAACACCTTTCTACGGATTAACACTTCAAAGAGAGATTTTCTTACTGACAGATTGTTTTTAATTAAATAAAATCTAAAGTAAGTGCGTAGTGTCAAAGTGTGGAAGATTGTCAGCTGCAGATTTGTTTTTGCTGAGGTTGAGTAGTTGTGGTGACCATCTTGTAAAGGGATTGATACTAATACTTGAACAATGTTTCATCAACACATGTCCACTGGTTCATTAAAAACTTTTCTAACTCTATAAACAAACAAACTCAGCTAAAGAGAGAAATCAGAAGCACATATGAAAACAGGATTAAAGGCAAGTAAAAACAATAAGCTGTATAAAATTGAGTAATTAATGACCTGTTTGAATAAATTAACCTTCAGCTGCTTTTTAAACAAATCAACATCAAGATAATATGGAATCAGAGCATGAAACACCAGTTTAAACGATTTGTCTCCTCTGCTCTTTAAATGCATTTCTAGCAGATCTCAGACTGTGAGTGTGTGGGTACGGAGTTCTAAAAGTTCAAAGATGGGAAATTTAGTTTATTTATATAATCCCCATTTTACAAAACTTATTTCAGGGCTCAGAACTGAACTTATAAACATCACAGAATTAGTAAAAGTTATCTTTCAAAAAAAATTGCAGATTGTGGTGAAACTTTTCTTCATCAGTCTCCTATCCTGAGCAGAACATTATTGACAGTAGAAAAAAAAAACAGAAAGAAACCAAAATCAGGCTCAGAAATAATTACAAAAAAACTTAAAGACAACAGCAGAGTGAAGAAATGTGCTCATTTTGTGCTCCAGCAGTCTAAGTTTATAGAAGCAGAAATGAGGAATAACTCAGAAAACCTGTCTAACTATTGGATTTATCAAAAAGGAAAGTCTTCAGTCTAATCTTAAAGTAGACAGAGTGTCAGCCTCARGGACAGAAACTGGAAGTTAGTTCCACAAGACAGGAGCTTGATAACTGAAAGCTCTGCCTCCCATTCTACTTTTAGAAACTCCAGGAACCAGAAGTAAACCTGCAGTCTGAGAGCGAAGTGCTCTGTTAGGAAAGTATGGAACAATAAGATCTTTGATATAAGATGGAGCTTGGTTGTTAAGAGCTTTGTATGTTAGAAGTAATATTTTAAATTCTATTCTGAATTTGACAGGGAGCCAGTGGAYAGAAGCTAAAACTGGAGAAATATGATCTCTCCTTCCAACTCTCATAAAAACTCTAGCAGCAGCATTTTGGATTAACTGAAGACTTCTTAAAGAGTTTTTTGGATGCCCAGATAATAAAGAATTACAGTAATCCAGCCTAGACGTGATAAATACATGAATCAGTTTTTCTGCATCACTTTTAGACAAGATTTTTCTAATTTTAGTGATATTATGCAGGTGGAAGAAGGTGGTTCCTGCATGTAAAACAGCACAGTGATATGTTTGTTTTAAAAGATGGTGGCTACAGGATTTATTTGTGACTTGTTATATAAGCTCTTGTTTCTTCAGTCATGCACTCACCTTGTTTACTCCTGACTTCTAGTTTACCTGACTGGTTTGCTGTTCACCATCTGATCAGTGTTAAACTCAGGCTTACCTGAGCTGGATCTGATTCTTCTGCTAGCAGATTCTGGTATTATCAGTTGACTTTGTTTGCAGGGGTAGAAACAACAGGCGTAATGCGTCACCTGCTGATGTTGGAGAAGTGATGGTCTCATCTCCTCAGGTGGTATGAATCAGTACACTTGGACACTCTGACTTCTTTTTAGTCAGCATTTCTCACAAATTAGCATTTTACTATTTCTACTCAATGGGCCTCATGCAAGAACCGTTTGTATGAACAGATTTGTTCTTTTTTTAAACAGATTTGTTCTTAAGTTGTGCGTATGAGTGATTTAGGAGAATTTGTGGCATTCACTAAGTTTCTCGTATTCTAAGATTTTTTTCAGATATGAACAAAATTCCCGAATGGTCCAGACCTGTCCTATATTTTATGAGTCAATCTGCTGTTATCTAGACGGATTTTTCTTATTAATAACTTTATATTTCATTAGTTTGAAAATATTTTGAGTTGAAAATAAAGCACACTCCATAATTATGTTGACAAGAGGCTATTCTGTTTGAATTGGAATTAGATTTTAAATGTAACTAACAACAGAAATTGGTTAGATTAAATTAAATTGGCTGTTAATGCTGTTGTATAACATTAAAATAGTGATATGAAGATCTCAAACTAAAAAACAACTTAAATTATGCATAAACTGAAGTTTTGAGACATTTTAAAATGCTTTTTTTTTCAGAACCGCATCTGACACTTGCAACAGTCGGGAGMGGGGGAGACGGCCAGGCCGGGGTGCAGTGCATGACTGTTCTTCTTCTGAATAAATGAAAACTGTAACACAGTTGTTTACACTTAAATTAAAATTATTTAACCAATGAAAAACTGGAGCAGGACTACAGAGAGATGAATATGATTTAGTTTTTTTATTTCTGTGACTGTATACGACCCACAGGAGACACAGCATTAACAGCAGTCGTCATTTCATTCCTTTGCTTTAGCAGGTCTGACGCTGCTAAAAATGACAGATTTTTTTTCTGGATCTCTGAGAGCAGGACTTCAATCTCTGAACTCATAAAGTTTTTTTTTTTTACTTTTTTTACCTTTTTACTTTGCAATGTCATCTATGAATGGACACTTCCTGGTATGTGGGGCAGGTATAGCCTTATATGGTGTTTTTAGGGTGGTAATTATGCTAATCACCTCTCCTCATGCACAAGCAGCTGATACGCATTCATCAGTTTACGCAGCTCATTTACACACTTTTCCTGAAGATAGAACAGTTTGTTGAAACTGATGTCGCATGTTGGCATGAACCCTTATATGAACAAAAGGAAGAGAAATTTAGGAAAAGAATATGAACATGTTCTTGCCTATTGTTTCCTGGACCCAATTGTAAAAAACCAGCAGAACATGAATGAAGGAACAGGTGTGAAAAACGTCAATTAAATCAGTGTTTAAATGTGAATAAAGACACATCTCCCTTAATGTCAAACACATTCTCCTCTCATTATTGAACATTTGCACTTTCAGAGGAATGAGGGCTGAAAGAGTCTGAAACCTTTTGCTCTTCGTAGTTTAATATGACCTATGTTAATGCAGCCTTATCAGCACAGACCCACAGATCCACAGGCTGCTGCAAAAATCAGGATTTACCATTGCAATTTAAAATATATAACATTTCAGTTTTTCTGTGGTAAAAGTTGTAGGAAGCTTGTGGTGATGGTTGACAAAACAGAATCAAGACTCGTGAGTTAGGTGTTTCCTGATTTCTCTCTGGACAATGATTATAAACAGTCATGAGGTACACACTTACACTCATACACTCACTCGTTACAACCGAGGTATGCTTGGCCACATCTTCCGTAAATTTGGTATCCATTTCCACTCTTATACCGACGACACTCAACTCTACATTTCAACAAAACCGAACTCCACCTTCTCATCCTCCACTCTTACCGACTGCCTCAATGAGCTCAACAACTGTTTCTCTAACAAGTTCCTCCAACTAAACCATAACAAAACTGAACTCCTCCTTGTTGGGACAAAAAACTCCATTTCAAAATCCCAGCCTCTTAGTTTCACTCTTAACAACTCCGTTCTTTCCCCCTTGCCTCAGGTTAAGAACCTAGGTGTCATCCTTGACACCACACTCTCTTTCACATCCTACATTAACAACATGACTCGATCTGCCTATTTTCATCTCCACAACATTAACCGTCTCCGCCCTTCACTCAATCCCTGCTCCACTGCCATCCTTGAACACAGCCTAGTAACATCCAGGATCGACTACTGCAACTCCCTACTGTTTGGCCTCCCCAATAAATCCCTTCACAAACTACAGATGGTTCAGAACTCAGCCACCCGTGTAATCACTCAAACTTCATCCTCTGCCCACATCACTCCAGTCCTACAACAGCTCCACTGGCTCCCAGTTAAATCCCACGTCATCTTTAAAATTCTCCTACACACCTTCAAAGCTATCCACAATCTTTCCCCTCCTTACCTGTCTGACCTCCTAAATAGCTCCACACCCTCCTGCTCTCTAAGATCTGCCTCCTCCCTCCAACTCTCAGTACCCCCTGCACGCCTCAGCACCATGGGGAACAGAGCTTTCAGCCGCTCTACTCTGCAGCTCTGGAACTCACTACCCCATGGATTACGCAATACAACCTCTCGCTCCTTGTTTAAGACTGGTCTGAAGACACATCTTTTCAAATTAGCCTACTGCTGTTAATTCCCATTTTCAATATACATCTTTTTTTGTTGTCCACGCTTTGATGTTTCTCCCCCACAACCCCATTTTTCAATTTGTCTACATTTTTGTATTTTATTATATGACTGTTCTGCACTCCGCATTTCTGTTTCTCCCACACTACCTTATGTATATACGTATATGTATCAATATTTTTTCTTTTTCTAATGTACAGTGTCCTTGGGTGTCCTGAAAGGCACTTTATAAATAAAATGCATCATCATCATTGTTGTGGAATACTTATTTTCTATATCACCTTGACACTGACCATTGTTCATATCT
>NW_013953158.1:208798-210228 GCF_001266775.1 Austrofundulus limnaeus
CAGTATAACATTGCTTGCCCGGCCTATGACAGCGGGCCCACATCTTACAGACTTCGTGATTGCTTTCTGTTTCATGTCTGCCCATCAATAAATGACTTATGATCATACCCGCAAGACTATTTGTCTTTCTAACACCTTTTCGCCGTGTTTCTGACCATTCTTGCCACGACAATCATCATCATTATTATTATTATTACTATTATTATTATCATTATTATGATAATGATTATGATTATGATTATTATTATTATTATTATTATTAAGAGCATTTCTAAACACACAACACCTCGAACCTTGAGGCAGATGGGTTACAGCAGCAGAAGACCACACCAGGTGCCACTCCTGATTGCTAAGAGCAGGAAACTGAGGCTACAATTCATACAGGCTCACCAAAACTGGACAATAGAAGATTGGAAAAACGTTGCCTGGTCTGATGAAATTTGATTTCTGCTGTGACATTCTGATGGTAGGGTCAGAATTTGATGTTAACAACATGAAAGCATGGATCATCCTGCCTTGTATCAAAGGTTCAGGCTGGTGGTGGTGGTGCAACGGTGTGGGGGATATTTCCCTGGCACACTTTGGGCCCATTAGTACCAGTTGAGCATTGTGTCAAAGCCACAGCCTACCTGAGTAGCTGCCTAATGTGGACTTCCAATGACCTGGTCAGTTGGGARTCATGTCAGTCCGAGGTTTACCAACTTTTAACTCGAAGGTACAAAAAACCTCTTCATTCAAACTGAATGTTGCTCACACAAGAACTATGTTGGAGTTTTGTTTATGACCTAATCTGTCAAATTCAGAAAAAATAGGTTGATCTATTTGAAGTTGCCACAACCTAAAATCTCATAAAATACAATTTATTTTTCTGAAATGTAGATAAAAATTTTGCAAGAACTGTAAATATTTATTGAATAAATGCAGAAAAAGCAAGCAGAAGTGTACATACATCTCTTCACATTTTCTTGCTAATGTTTGTAGATTTATTGAAGTTAAAAAATACCTTTATTTTATAAGTCAGAAAAATGATACAAGTTTGGCCATTGATTGTTAGTCATTAACATAGTATGAACAATGACTTCTGTGTTTTTTTTATCTGTACTGTGTTTTATGACTAATGTCAGGATGAGCTAACTACTGATAGCCTAACAGAACATCATTTCAAAAGTTGACTATCACTAGAATCAGCTGTAGATCTGTAATCAGTGACTATATTCTGGGTTTTGATCAAATTCATCAGGGGTCTCATTTATAAAGGATTGCGTGGAAACCATACTAAAAGTGAACGTACGGCCAAAAGGCGGAAATGGCGTACGCCAAAAAAATTTCAGATTTATAAAACCGTACGTTTCTGTGCACCTTTCCTTTATAAATCACAGCCGCACGTCAGAGTTTGCGCACTAGGTCCCGCCTCAGGTTCTACCCTCTAC
>NW_013953158.1:211228-221039 GCF_001266775.1 Austrofundulus limnaeus
AGTCAGCTGATCAATGTCAACAAAAGTGATTGGTTCAGACGCTCCGTTGTTCGTCTGGAGGAGGACAGGTGCTGACTGACAGCTGCTCACGTGAACAGATTGTCTGTAACTGACACAGATTTTCCCTCATTTTGCTTTAGAGTAATCTAACGATTTTAATAAAAAAATAAAAATAAAAAATCACAGCTTCAAATTAATTTTCCATCAGAGCCTGCAGGACGATAAAAACAATAAAAACTTAATTAAATAAGTCAGATAAAATTAGAAATAAGTCCACCGCTTTTCTCCTCGTCCTCTTTCCCTCCTGCCTGCTCTGTTATCCGCAGCAGACACCTCCGTGCGCGCGCACACGCACGCATCCCCCCGCACGCGTGACAAACACAGACTTTAAACGTGAAGGTTTAACATTCACACTGGTGAGGTGGGCGCGCCCTGCGCGTGTATCCAAAGCTTTTGCTGTCCTGCTGTTCTTGTCGGGGAGGGGTCTGTGGGTCAGGGTTGTCTGAGGAGGAAGCAGATGAATAGAGTTGCGCACGGGAACTTTTATTTAAGTCTGATTCTGAAGGTAAATTAAATCTCTGACAGTGATCATTACACAGTGTGGCTCTAATTCCTCACTTCACCATCTGTGTCGCAGCTTCCCATCTCCAAAATGAGCGTACGCATGGGTCAAAACTGGCGTGAGGCACCGCACATTTTAACGTCAAGTTTGGATTTTATAAATCACAACCTTGGCGTAAAAAGTGGCGTATGCAAGTTTTTGGGCTCAAATTGTGCGTACGCCAGTTTTATAAATCCGACCCCTGGAGTTTCATAATAATTTACTAACAGAGAGCTATTTCATAAAACATTTTGGTGAATTTGCCATACAGAGCGAAGTCAGCACCACCAGGGRATCCTGCTGCAGGCATAGAGCTCACACCACCCGAACTGAGTTCATTTCTGATGTGAGTTTTCAAAAATGAACTCAGCTGGGTTAACATGAAGAGCAACTCATTTTCCTCATATTGTTTATAAAACAGGATGATAAACTCAGTTTAGTGCCTCTCTTTGTGCTTAAATTGTGTTTAAATAAACACAAAGTTGCTGTGCGCCATCATTCGTCTTCCTTCTGTGTCCAGATGGTCTCACAGACCAGATGTCATCACTTCGTCACATTATCGAGCCACAGCATCTGATCAGCTCTTCAACTCTCCTCAGCTCCTCAGCCCATTCAGAAATCACACAGAGGTGTTGAAAGACATCTTGTCCTTTCTAGAGGTGTTTCTTGACAGAGCCTAGAGAAAGACAGTTAGTTCTAATAGTTTTAAACAATACTGTGTCACCTGTTAGAATATATGTTTACACCCAAGCTCAATATGTGACAGTTTAACTCAGTTAAATCATTTCTGTTTGTTAAAGTCACTTTCCTGTGCAGCCATCTTAAACTGGGTTTTGTAAAAACCTACATGCAAAGAGTACTTACTGAAAGTTTTATGGAAAACTGTCCAGTGTTTATGAAACATTTTGCTGACAGAGTTGGTTCCAGTAGTTATTGACAAATTCAATTCAGTCTTTTTATATAGTGCCAAGTCACAACAAATGTTGTTTCAGGGCACTGTACACAAAAATCAATCTAAAGAAGCCAGCAGATTGTGTTGAATCATCACTTTATTACAGTCTCCCATCCTGAGCAGCACATTGGTGACAGTGGAGAGGAAAAACTCCCTTTCAACAGGAAGAAACCTTCAGCAGAACCAGAACCAGGTTCAGGACAGCCATCTACCTCGACCGGCTGGGTTTGGGGACAGGAAAGAGACACAGACCAACACAGAAGAATGGTTTGAGTCTTATTTAACTGATAGATTTCAGTTTGTTAATGTTAATAATGAATCTTCTTCTTACACCAAAATTAGTCATGGAGTTCCTCAGGGTTCAGTGCTTGGGCCAATCCTCTTGAAATCCGTTGTGGCTCCTKCCCCAGTTTACCCACTAGGACACTGATGGGTCTTGGAGAGGAGACGATGTCTCCCTCTTGGTTTGGAGGTGACAGGCCGGACTTACAGCCACCCGGGGGTGACTGGTGCGGCTGAGTCTGACGTGTCTCCTCCGGGAGTCATCAGGCAGGAGCCTTGAGCTCGACCTTCAGCTACCCTCCTTCCAGTAATCGCTCCCTTTGTGAACCCCGGCCTCTGGGTCAGCGTAGTAGCTCAGGATGCCTCCATTTGCCGGTCACTACTGTTTCTCTGGTAGCCGCTCCCTCGTAGGATGTGCACTTCTTGTTGTGGCCGAGATGAAATTTAGTGACCTGGACAGTAGGTCTCAAGGGAACTGTTTAAGGGGAGTTATCCTATCTCCCCAGGTTAATAACCATTAAAATGAACTTATTAGTGATCTATGACCTCATTTATTACCTCTTGGCTTCAAAGTAACCATACTCTTTAATATGTTATTACCTTGTTGCTTTATAGTAACAAGACTCTCATGAAATCAGAGAAAAATCTTAAAGGACAACTTAAAAAATCAATGCCCAGTCATAAATTAGTCTTTATGATGCTGTAAGTAGTTTAATAGGAATTTGCAAGAAATGCCACATTTGTTTATACAGATTAAGAATATTGATTAATAATTGATGGTGATAAAAATAAAATGCTCTAATGTGCTGACCTATCTTTCTAATTAGGTGGTGTGGCATTTTTCTGTTAATTTGGAGACGGCAGGACAGGTTAGAGCAGTCGGTTTTACCCCATGAGGTGCATCAGATTGTTACCTGAAAAGAACTTCTCAGAGTTGGGCTGGGTCCAATTTGGTCTTTGGTCCTTAGACTCGCCAGAGAGGAATCTGTCAGCTTGCCCCAGATGAGATGATCTTCGGATCTGCTTGCTCCTCTGCTCTCGATGTCCCGCTCCTTGCTGCTTCTCCTCCAGTCGATGGCCACGAAGACGCTTTACTGCTGGACTGCTTGGCCTTTTATACTCTTTCTGGGCTCGTTTGCCCCCCACTTCCCCTTCTGTGGAAAGGTGGGGACTTCCCATCATGTGTTTTTCTGTACTCTCCAGAATGAGGTAATTCTGCTGACTTTCTACTAGGGACTGCTAGGGACTTTTTCTGTGGTGAGTTAAAGCCCACACATCTGTTTTTCATTATCCCATGAATGTGCCCTTCCTTTCACCGTCCCAGAAACTGCACACACTCAACCTTTCTTCATTTTAAGACACACTTTGATTCTTTTCTATCCTGTATCACCATTTTACATTTGAAAATACAATAATCATCATAGTACATTAGTTAATCATTCACATTGCAATTAAGCATAATCATTACTTAGGTTACATATGTATTCTTTGCCAGCATTAAAAGTGATTAACTTCAATAATCATTCTTGCTCCCGATGACGCTTTATTTTKTTTTCTTCTCGGCCTTCACCTCGGTTCTTCCTGTGGCCTCTCTTCCTGTCACGCTCCCTCCTCTGCTGGGGGTCAAGCGGATGCTCTGCAGGTCTGATTCCAATTCTAGTGATGACTGGAGCAGTCGGGTCTCTTGACACTCTTTACTTTGAATATGTTTCCATTAGGTAAAATTAGTAAATAGCAAGGGGTAAATTTCCATTGTTATGCTGATGATACTCAGTTATATTTATCCATGAAACCTGATGAATCCAACCAGTTACTTAAACTACAAGCATGTCTTACAGACATAAAAACATGGATGACTCTTAACTTCCTGCTTCTAAACTCAGATAAGACAGAGGTTATGTTTATTGGGCCTGAAAATCTTAGGGATCAACTTTGTAGCCTTTCACCTCCTCTGGATGGCATTAATCTGGCCTCCAGTTCTAATTTAAAGAAACTTGGTATTATTTTTGATCAGGATATGTCTTTTAACCCCCACGTTAAAAATGTTACCAGGACCGCCTTCTTCCACCTGCGTAATATCACTAAAATTAGAAATATTTTGTTGAAAAATGATGCAGAAAAACTGATTCATGCATTAATCATCATCGTCTAGACTGTATTACTGTAATTCCTTATTATCTGGGCATCCAAAAAATTCTTTAAGAAGTCTTCAGTTAATCCAAAATGCTGCTGCTAGAGTTTTAATGAGAGTTGGAAAGAGATATATTTCTCCTGTTTTAGCTTTTCTCCACTGGCTCCCTGTCAAATTTAGAATAGAATTTAAAATATTACTCCTAACATACAAAGCTCTAAACAACCAAGCTCCATCATATATTAAACATCTTATTGTTCCATACTTTCCTAACAGAGTACTTCATTCTCAGACTGCAGGTTTACTTCTGGTTCCTCGAGTTTCTAAAATAGAATGGGAGGCAGAGCTTTCAGTTATCAAGCTCCTCTCTTATGGAACCAACTTCCAGTTTTTGTCCATGAAGCTGACACTCTGTTTACTTTTAAGATTAGACTGAATGCTTTCCTTTTTGATAAATCATAGTATAGTTAGACTTAGTTTCCAGAATTATTATTCATTTCTGCTATAGACTTTGCTGGAGCACAAACTGAGCACATTTCTTCACTCTGCTGTTGTCTTCAGTGTCTGTTCTCTGCATGTTTATTGTTATTATTTCTATCATGCTTTTCTTTGTCTCTTCCAGAAGAAGGTGCACCTGGACCAGTCCCGGATCAGTTCTTCTGTGTTTGTCTGTGTCTCTTTCCTGTCCCTCAACCAGCCGGTCGAGGCAGATGGCCGCCTGCCCTGAGTCTGGTTCTGCTGGAGGTTTCTTCCTGATTAGCAGGGAGTTTTTCCTCTCCACCATTTGCTCAGGATGGGAGACTGTGATGAAGTGATTCAATGCAGCCTGCTAGTTTCTTCTTTAGATTGTTCTTTTTATGTACAATGCCCTGAGACAACGTATAGGTTGTAGCGCCAAGTCTCATCATAGAAGTTGTGACTTGGCTCTATATAAATAAACGAACTTGAAGAACTGGTCCAGGTGTATTTTCCTCTGGAAGAGAGCTCAGTCACAGATCAAAAATCACTATGTTTACCTCTGTAAAAACCATCTGTAAGATATTTTACAAACAAACCAATTGCTCTGCCTACACCCTTTTGTACTCAACACTAAAAAGCAGAATGAATCAGAGTCACGCCAGCCGGTTCGGATGTTATCAGTCCATTAAATGGACATTATTAAGGGCTATCAGTCCCATAGAATGGCTTCAGACTGTCCTGACAGTGCCCCCTAGTGGGTTACAAGTGCCATATACATTAGAATGCAACAATCTGCTACCGCCGGAGTCCGGCCTACTTTATCGTAGCCCATGTCATTTTTTCTAAAATTAACCCTAGTGGCTTTATGCCTCATATTAACCAGATTGCATAAAAATCCTTAGTGACGACGAACTTCCGGGGACACCATCATGGCCGCAGCTTAAGAGGCGAGCTCCTCGACCCAGATCGTCGTAAGCCCGATTAATTTGATGATTTTTCAACAAAAAGTCCGATAGATAATATTTAAAAAGGGGCATTTACTATGACTAGAGGGTAATACGGCAGAAAGTCCGAGTTAGACAACGGAAAAGTCGACGGTAACGAAACGTTAGCTTTGAAGCTAGCTGACTCAGCTAAAAYAGCAACAGAGGACCCGGAGCTGGAAGTAAAGACTCAAACCGCAGAGACCCGTTCTGACTTTAAAATGGCAAATTTGGAAACGATTCTCCAGGAACTGCGAGACTTCTGTAAAGAAAACTCTGACGCTCTAAAAGGAATTAAGGAGGAGATTAAAGTAGCTAACAGCCYCATTGATAAAACAGAGAACCGGATAGAAGAAGCGGAGGAGCGTTTGCAGCACACTGAGGAAGCTACAATGGAGCTCCTGGAGTTACAGAAACATTTCGAAACACTTGTGGATCAGGAGGGACGTTCAAGGAGGGAGAATGTGCYGATTCATGGACTCAAGGAGGGGGCTAACTTATTAGCATAAAAACGGGGCACCACCTGGAAGTACAGGAAATTAATCTTATAAATTTAGTCAATCTCAAACACTGAATAGCGAATTCTTTCTGTTTAGAGCGCTAACCAAATAAATGAATGCACAGACGAGCATAAATTTCAAAATATACCCTGTATTATGATTCAGAGATAACAATACAAACAGATTATTTGGGCAAACAGTAACAGCGTTATTATCACGACCTTGTAATTTAATAATAAGCGGCACTATTATTCCATAATAAACTCCAGCATTATTCTAACTGAACCTTCTCTAAACTAGTTCTACACTAGCAAAATAGATGAAAACTTAAAGGTTAATAAAAGGAAGTGTTAATCCATCTATCAAGGAGGGGCATGAATTAAAAAGGGACCAAGTTATGTGGGAAGAACACAACCTGCATTAATTCTAACTTGATTCAAGATTCAAGATACTTTATTGTCATTCACATCACGTATTACATGAGGTGGAACGAAATTAAGAGTCACAGCCCCAGTTACATCCAAATAAAAAATATAAAATATAAAAGTATAAATTATAAAATATAAAGTCGCTACAAGAGCACAATATTACAGGTAGGAAAAGTGTATAGCTAAGAGCAGTGCAATAAGGGAGAATGATAGGAGTTTAAGAGTCGCACAGCTTCTGGTATGAAGCTGTTTCTCTTTCCATTCCATTCACATTAGAGAGAGCACACCGCAAACTACCGTGGAGTTCAGCGTAACTTACTGGAGGAGTCTTCAGATCTCTTAGGTACTTTGTGGTGGTTCAGATCAACCGCCTTGTCTTACCTCTGGTTGACTGTTCACACTGGACTGGCAGACAAAGTCCCGTTTAGWTAATCTGGCACTCCGATAGGGGTTGGCAAACCTCTCAGCTCACGCACCCATCAACACACTTCGCAGCTCGGCAGGGTCCTGACTTTATGAATGAATGTCAATTTAGAATCCTGCGCAACTTTGCATCCTCCCAATAACTCCATCAAAAGTATAAAGAAAAATTAAAGAAACAAATAAAAATCAAATAAAATGTCCCCAAAGGAGAAAAATGGAGCTGGACCTTCGTCCTCCCTTCTCCTTCCTTCTTCCTTCAACTTCTTCTCCTTCATTGCTTCTTTGAACACACCCTTACATCACTTATTGTTCTAACTGTCTAACTCAGGATTGGCTGAAAATAGTCACATGATCTGTCTTCCTTTTCATGGTCCTTACTGATAAATTGATTAAACACACAGAATGATAGATTACCTGTGACGTAATTAAAACAGGGTATTATTACAATGATTAAATCATGATAGAAAATACAATGGTTCTTTTTCTTCTTTTTTTATCAGAATGACAAATACAGAGAGACATCTGTCCATGATGTAATTATGAAACCAGCCTTTTGGGGGTGTTCTAAAACCATAAATGAGATGGTATGCAAATGTATCTTTTTGAAGCTTGCCTAGGTGCTACATCTCAGCAAGAAATCTGGTCTCAAAGGGGGTTTAATGGCTGCAAGCCCACTCCTGGTAGACATTCAGTCTGCAAAAAGGCTTGAATTCTTTGTGATAAGCGGCCATTTTGAGCACATCAAAGGAAATCTCACACAGTACTTAATCAATAGGAGTTGTCATGTCCTGTTACTATCTTACCACCTGTAGATAGTGAACAAAGGGGTTTGAAGATACTGAAGGAAGTCATTATAGACGTGGCTGAGGAATGTGTTGACCCAAGCCATAAYGTGGGACAGTCCTTCTAAGTTACTGCTACACATGTACGAGGGGAAGAAAGTATTTCTGGAGCATGACTATGCCCTGGAAGCGCTGAAGAAACAAAAGGAATACACAGAGGCGAAAAGAGTCCTTCGTGAGAAGAAAATACGGTTCCAGACGCCATTCCCGGCGAGACTGCGGGTTTTCTATGAGGGAGGGACGCGGATCTACAACACAGCTGAGGAGGCGACCAAAGACATGGCGGAGCGAGGGCTGCAGGTGGCGGTGACCAGACCGGCGGAGAACAGCTTGGAGAAGATCAGACGCCTGATTTGGAAGACCATCGGGGCCAAGAAAGGAGGACAGACACAGAAAGAGACAATGGAAAGATACAAACAACAATTGCAAGGTTTTAGAAGAAGTCAGGATGAGATTTAAGGACTACTGCCTTTTAAATGAGGTATTTAAGATATCTGGGTTTTTTTTTTTTTGGATGGGTCTATTCAAGGTTGAGGGGAAAAACCGGGGCTTAGGGAATTATGACTCAGGTCAAGCTAACGGAATTATTATTTTTTATTTACTTATTTCCTGAGGGAGTTTTTTTTTTTTGCATTAGGGTCGAGGTATCCTCCTTTTATTGTTTGTGGACTTTAGGGCAGAGGTGCAAACATGAACAAAGCTAACTGCAACAGGAAGGGCCCACTCCCTCTGGCAGGGAGAGGACATCCCTTTGGGCAGGTATTCCATCATGGCTTACAAAGGGTCAAAGTGCAGACCCCACTCTTGGAAGTTCTTGGGTTAGTCACTAGTTCATCAGTGAAAGTTTTGAAACTGTTCAGTTATGTGTTCATTATTACTTTGTTTATCTGTAGCCTAAGGGTCCTTCAAGGTGTAGAGAAGGTGGAAAATAAGGAATCACAAGGAAAAATGACAACACAGAAAAAGGTATTAAAGCTGGCCTCTTTTAATGTGAACGGGTTGCACAACCCAGTTAAAAGGTCTAAAGTATTAGGTAAACTGAGAAGGGAGGGGGTGGGAGTGGCACTACTGCAGGAGACGCACCTGACAGAGAAGGAACATGAGAAACTAAAGAGAAATGGTTTTAGTCAAGTATTTTACTCATCTTATAAATCAGGCCACAGGAGAGGAGTTGCAATCCTTATATCAGGAAGGTCTATATTTGAAAAGCTTTTAGAAATCATAGACAAAGAAGGAAGATATGTACTAATTAAGGGGAGATTAGAAGGAGAACTGGTTACTATCCTGAACATATATGGTCCCCCAGGATCTGACTGGTCTTTTTATAGAAAGATGTTTGATTTAATGACAACTGAGGGAGAAGGCATTCTAATATGTGGTGGAGATTTAAACCTCAGATTGAACCCACAACTGGATTGTTCGGACGGTGGGAAGCAAAAATCTATAATTAGCAAAAAATTTAAAGAATTAATGGCAGAGCTGGGAATAATGGATYTCTGGAGGGAGCTAAATCCATCAGGCAGAAACTACACATACTTTTCACCGCCTCACTCAGTTTATTCAAGAATCGATTATTTCTTTATGTATAATAAGGACCGTTACAGAGTGGAAAATTGTGATATTGGAGTAAGGGATGCATCAGATCATAGTCCAGTATATATCACCCTGGAAWTGTCAAAGGAAACAAAAACAACAATGTGGAGACTAAATACAGGCTTATTACAGGGGAACATGAAGGATGAACTTGTGAAAGAAATTGATATATATGTAAAGGAAAATAATAATGGGGCGGTATCACCAGCTACGCTGTGGGATGCATGCAAAGCAGTARTTCGAGGGAAACTAATTGCCAAATCAGCATATTTAAAAAGGCAAAAACAGGGTAAATGTTATGAATGGGCTTTTTGAGTTTCACAATTTGTCACACACCAGAGAAGATTTAAACAGTTTATTAAACAGAAAAACAGACTTGCGTCACGGGAATCCGGAATCCTCCTGGCGAGCGGCGCTGTCGGGGGAATCCCTTGGATGACGTCACCTGACAGGGAGGACGAGAGAGCGTCTTACAGTGAAGTCCGTGTGTAGAACGGAGAAGAGGCGTCAAGGTCAGGGGACGGAAGCAGAGGTCGAGAAAACAGGAGACAGATGACTGGTGGGATCCGACAGGAGCGAAGGCGAAGGGCGGAAGTCCAGAGGCGAATGCGTGGGTC
>NW_013953158.1:222039-223571 GCF_001266775.1 Austrofundulus limnaeus
GTGTGTGTGTGTGTGTGTGTGTGTGTGTGTGTGTGTGTGTGTGTGTGTGTGTGTGGTACATCAAAGGCAGCCAGTGAAGTTGAAAACGCAACTGAATTCTCTGGGATGTGACTTCCTTGTTGACTCGGCTGAGAACAATGAATGATGCACAGTTATTCTGAGGTAGGACTGTTTGATTAGCTGCTGCACATTAGCAAAGCCCGAACAACTGCTTCCACCTTTTATGCACTTGTTCTTATTGTAACATTTTTCAGTTTCAACTTAAAGTCTGCAAAGCTGCTTACTGGGAGCAAACAAAAGAAGGGAAGGAAAAATGCAGCGTGTCTTGAGTGATTACTGACATGTATTTAATACCAAATTCTTAACTGAATTATTAGATCAGTCAAAACATATGCTAAAATCAGCTGAACAACAGAAAAAATCAACTAAATCATAACTATAACTGTAAATTAGCATAAATCATAAATAATAGCGACAATTTTCAAATACATCTTAAAATATACATTTAGAAAAACCAAAGCTAAACACAAAAGCAGTAGCTAAAAACAAGAATCAACAGAACCATAGCTATAGGCAAAATTGTCAAAAATATACTTACAAGCTAAAATTGTTCAAACTACTGTATATCTAAAAGGAACAATTACCAGATCAGCTGGTAAATGTAGCAAAATCACCGATAGAAGCTAAATGTAGCAAAAATGTAGCTAAAAACTAAAAGAATCATATGAAATCAATATAAAAGGAATGAAAACAGTTTTGTATCAGGATCTCATGTTGTCTGTAAGAGTTGCTAAGAAGAATAAACTCCAGGAGGCAAGTAACAGTAAAAACAGAATACGATGATTCGCAAATATTCAACTGAATAAACTACAGAGACAAGATATTTAATGTTCAAACAGATGAACTTTTTTTCCCCTTTTATTGATGATATACGTATAATAGCTGTGCTGTTTTCACTGCAACACAAGTGGTATGAACAGCTGGAGTACGCAGAAACCACGTGACCATGTGATCGGCTGGTGAAGCTAACAGCTAACGCAAAACGGTTAAGAGTCTGAATTTCACATTACTGTACACGTTGGCAACAGAGCAGAAAAAAAGAACTGACAATGTAGAAATAATAAAAACTATTAATAATAATATTAACCTAATTATTATTAATATTTTACAGTTTATATAACCTATCAAACATTTTAAATTATGTCAGAAAAGCTGTGTGTGTTATGGATTTATTAACAGAAGATAAACAGGAAAATGTTTCATTTCACAATACAAGTAGGCAGATTTAATGTTATTTATCTCAATATAATCTGAGAAGAACATAATGTAACAGTTTAATATTAAAATAATCTTATGAAGTCGATGTAATCACTGTTATTTATTGAACTGGTTAGCAGATATTAGCTTGTGGAGTATATATACAGAGTTTAGCACTGCAAAATAATGCAACAGTTTAACACAAACTATTAGATATTACTTTGTCCTCTGATTAATATTTAGACCTACAGAGTGTAAAATAATATTATAAATGT
>NW_013953159.1:0-237 GCF_001266775.1 Austrofundulus limnaeus
AACTCAATTCCTGCTGTTATTCCTGGAGGTACAACAAAGTTTTTACAACCCCTGGACATCAGTGTGAATTGTGCATTTAAAGCAGCACTCACTGTGTGACGCAGCTTTTCTCAGCTTGTTTAACTTTGACACTGAAGAGGAGGACTTCGATGGTTTCAGTGTGCCGGAGGACAATGAAAACTACCAAAATAAGGTCAGTTAAATGAACCGTATTCCTCCGAACTTTAATTCCTAAAG
>NW_013953159.1:639-3250 GCF_001266775.1 Austrofundulus limnaeus
T
This sequence comes from Austrofundulus limnaeus, assembly GCF_001266775.1. Lineage (NCBI taxonomy): Eukaryota > Metazoa > Chordata > Actinopteri > Cyprinodontiformes > Rivulidae > Austrofundulus > Austrofundulus limnaeus. The sequence continues at coordinate 641 of NW_013953159.1, forward strand.
TGTGTGTGAGTTGTGTGTGAGTTGTGTGTGAGTTGTGTGTGAGTTGTGCGTTGGGACACAGATGAAGTGATCAAGTCGGACAGCTTGCAGAGCTGTAATTGTCACTGATACCCCCTCCTCTGTCATCGGGACAAACAGTGCCACCTGCCACAGGCCATGTCAGCTTGGCAGGTCCAGGTCCAGGTCCAGGTCCAGGTCCAGACTAACCCAGTGAGGGTAGAAAGGCTGCAAACAGTTCAGAGCAGGATGATCTGTGTATGAAGTTTGATGAAGAACAATGTGAACGAGTCTGATCTCATGTTTTTACACATTTTGCAGCCGTGTCATCGGTTCCTGTCTGTTCACAGATCCTCCAGCACCACCATGCCGTCCATGAGATCTCCTACATCGCCAAGGACATCACAGACCACCGAGCCTTCGGCTACGTCTGTGGGAAGGAGGGGAACCACCGCTTTGTGGCCATCAAAACTGCACAGTCGGTCAGTATCTGTCTGCACACTGCAGTGCTGAGGTGAACATGTGGATCCAAACAGAGAAGAGCCTGGAGCACTTCCTGTTTGGATCCTGATCTTTGTGGCAGGATACAGTCAACCTGACAGCAGAGTAAAGGCTGGAAAACATCATCTGCATCTGCTGCTGGACGTGTTTAAGACAAAATATGGGATGTAAATTACAGATGGTACTAAAATCATTTTAATTTGAACATTAATGAATGTTTTTATTGTTCCATGACATGGAGCAAAGAGGAGCATTGGTTGTCCATCTCAAGGACCACCACCACCAGACTGTGCTTTCCAGCAGTGATACTGCTTCAGGTTATTGTTTCAAGTGATCAGGCTGTTTGAAGAATAATCAATGGTGGGCGGGGCCACCCCTGACCCCTCCTCTGTGATGATGGATAAAGTTTCTCCCTCCTCTGACCAGGATTTGTCACTGTGCAACATTTCAGATGAGCAGAAAACACACTTTAGCTCCTAGCCTGCATCAAACGCGTGAAGGTTTACTTGGATTCTCTGTTCAGAAACAACAAACTGTCCCTGACCGACAGGACATCAGTCTGTCCCAGAGGACAGATGTTTGTGTGTGTGTTGTGAAACTGTGTTGGACAGCAGAACGTTTTGTTTGTGTTTGTCTTGGAGTTTAGCAGATGGGTCTATGAGTTCATGTGAGGACAGAATTAAACTCTGTTTCTTTAAACTGAGGCCGTTCAAAGAGCCACAGGTAAGATGTTAGTGGGGGTGTCCTGATCTAGTATTAATATCACGTATTGGTCCGATATTAACCAATAATTGAACAGTAGCTGGCTGTGACTGAAACGGCTGGACTGGGGATCTATCCGGTGACCTTCCGGTTCCAGGGCGACTCCCCTAACCACTGTGCCACGGCCGCCCCAAAGTGAACAAGAGGGGACTCAGCACACATCCTTGGGGTGCCCCTGTGTTCAGAATGGTGGTGCTGGATGTGTTGTTGCCAACCCGCACTGCCTGTGGTCTTCCAGTCAGAAAGTCTAGTAGYCAGTTGCACAACGATGTGCTCAGCCCCAGACTACCCAGTTTGTGAATGAGTTGTTGAGGAATGATTGTGTTGAATGCTGAGCTGCACTCTGACATGTGTTGTTCTTGTCCAGATGTGTGAGTGCAGAGTGGAGAGCTGTGGAGATGGCATCCTCAGTCGAGTGGTTTGATATTCTTATGTTATTCTTATGTACACACTATAATTAACTTTTTGACTATTCATCATTTGTATGAAGGTTTTAGATGAATTTCTTTATGTGCTCCAACTTCTTGAGCTTTAACTAAAGACAAGTGAGCGTGTTAGTTAGCAGTGCTGGGCAGCACTAATCCAAAAATTAGCTCCACAATTTCTGAAGCGTTTTTGGAAATATTTAGGTCCGCAACATCAAAAAGTGCTTATGTCATAGAAAAACTAGCGGAAGCTAATTTTAAAGCACAAGTTCAATTTGACACTTACTAGCTGAGAACAATTCATGTACAATATATGTACAATACTGCCAACTAGTGGTGTATGAACTCTTTTACAACTTAATCCTACAACCTCTGATTGCTGGGGATGTGATTTCCTGAAACAGACCTTTAGCTCCTGGTGTAAAAATTAAAAAGTTGTTGAGGATTGCTAGTTCGGCTGCTTATTTGTCTTTTTATTTTGTTTGTTGTAGATTTTTCATTAAAGAAGCATCAATAAAGTAATTTTAAAAACTGTTTATTGGAAAACTGAAGAGGTGCATTCTGGATACATGACGGATTTGATTTGTGACGGGAAACAAAAGCACGCAGTACAGGAAACTTCCCTTCAAAATAAGAGCTTGGATTTTAAAGTTTTCCATGTAGTTGCACCAGTTTACCACTAGATGTCAGTCTTCATCAGCAAAACATCTTTAAATTATTTCTGATTCTCTAACACTGTTGCTTCGACCAATTACATCAAGTATTGAGCTCCAGTGTTTCAACTTTATTTAAAAAAGGAGCTCTGATTGTAAAGTAAAATAAATCAATACATACAAAATTTTAGTATGGATTACAAACGTTAACTGTTTTTGCTGTTGCCTTCCTGCTACGTAAGCAGACACAAAGCATTGTGGGAAATCAGAAC
>NW_013953159.1:3350-7025 GCF_001266775.1 Austrofundulus limnaeus
CAGATATAAATTACAATGGCAGCTCTAGGACAAAGTATGCAGGAGGAGAAGCATGGCAAAGTTGAGATGACTTGTATGGGAAACGAATCACAATAGTGTGCATTTGAGATACAGCTTGACTTTAACACAATTCTGAATCTATGTTTTTCAAAAGTCTCAATACCTTTTAAATTATACTTTCCTTTTTCATAAATCTGGTTTGGATGTTGTTAGGTAACATATTTTATGTGCTTTGTACATGAACTTTAAGATAATGTACTCAGTGAAATCATTAAGCTTCAGTAGATTCAGCTCTATAAATGTTGGGTTTGTCTGATCTGTGAATCCAGCTCCAGTGTGAACTCTACCAGCTGTTTTCTGTAAGAGAAAGATTGAATTTATAAATGTTTTACAAGCATTACCCCACACCTCCACACAATACATCATATATGGTTCAACCAGTGAGTTCCACAGAATATACAAATCATTTTTATTAAATATATCCTTTACCCTGTTTATCACAGAAATAGTTTTAGATATTTTAACTTTTTATATAATGTATGTAAGATTTCCAGTAGAAATGTTCATCAGTCAGGATGAAAGTATCAGAAGAAACTTGAAGGTGAATGAACCAGTGTTAAACTGCTCAGTTTGGAGTTGTGCAGCTCCTGTTAGCAGCTGTGTGATGGTGCACATGTTGTGTTGTTGTCCCAGGCTGAGCCGGTCATCGTGGACCTGCGGGACCTGTTCCAGCTCATTTATGAGATCAAGCAGAGAGAGGAGCTGGAGAAGAAGGCCCAGAAAGACAAGCAGTGTGAGCAGGCCGTCTACCAGGTACATCTACCAACTCTCCCTGTTTTTCTGCTCTGTAACCATCAGCCACAGGTGAGTGGAGTTTATCGTAGGAGTGGAATCAAAGAACAAAGTTCCACTTATAGGTTTCATCACCGTCTCCCTCTCTGATGTTCTGCCTTCTTCACACTTCCTGTTTCATTTCTTCATGTTCATCTTTGTCTCTCTGATGATGGGAAAATGATGGGAAGTCTTTTCTTTCCTCCTCCTCTCCCTGGCTCTAACTGTCTCTTCCCTTTCTTCTGTCTCCTCCGCTCTCACCCCTGTTTGATTTCTCCCCCTGCTTCCTGTCGGCACTGGTCTGCAGACCATCCTGGAGGAGGACCTGGAGGACCCAGTGTACCAGGTAACTCCCTGAGCTCCCTGCTGTCAGCTGCCTGCTCCTCTCTGTGTGCACTGTGGGGAGACAGTTTGTGTAGAGTGTGGAAGTTGTGCGTTGTGTGCACGCTGTAGGTGTGTTTGAACACTCAGTCAGTGCATGTCTGACCTGAAACTTCCTGACTGCTGTAGTTCTCCTCCACGCAGGGGCGGTTCTAGGGGCAGGGCCACAGTGGCATTGGCCCCAGCTGAAATCTGATTGGCCCCCTGAAGTGCCCCTGTCCTGTCACTCACCTGTCCTTTACCTGGGAGTAATGATGGTGGATGCAGTTCTGTGTTCAAACACTAGTGGTGCTAATGAGTCAAATAGTAAAGTCCAGAATGAATCAAGCTGACAGAATTCTTCTTCTCTTCTTAAAATGTCAACAATCCTGCAAAAAAGTATTTCAGCTGACAAATGACGGCTGGATTTTCTCATATGTTGTGTTTGAAAATATTTATCTATGTTCAGTAAAACATATGAAAAACTGGTGAGGAGAATTTACTGTGCAAGATTTTTGGTACCTATCTAYAAACTCTTTAAAAGCCATCTATAAGGGAGGCTTATTGTAAAGTGGTACCTTTTTAAAAAAAATGACATTACAAGTGTTTGAAGTGTAAAATGTATACACTGGGAATTTGTGTGAAAGGATGTTGAACAAAGACTTGGCACCTCTATGAATATCGTGGCCCCTTGATGGCCCCTGACTCAGAAAATCCTAGATCCACCACTGCCTCCACGTGTCTCTGATCTGTTCTTTCACTGTTTTTATTGACGATGCTGTTTTACTAATCCTCTCTGAATTTTCACCACTTTTCTCTCAATTTCTCCATGATCCTGTTTTCCTCCCACTTCCTCTTGTGTTTCCTCTGCGGCCGTAGTACATTGTGTTTGAGGCGGGGCACGAACCCATCCTCGACCAATCAGAAGAGAGCATTTATCAGGTACTCACAAGCTCATCGTGTTTGCTTGTAGCTTTAAACAATAGTTACAACAGTGTTCCATTATTGTTCCACCTAATGCAATGAATGCATCACTGCCAGGACGGTAAACTCATTTAGGTTTTTACACATGAACTGAGGAAGTGAAAATTGTCAAAATGTGCAGAAATCTAACAGCCAACACTTTCCAGAAGGCACATTCAGCTGAAGCTCACTAGTCCAGGAAAATAACTGTGTTTCCATCAAGGCTTTTTGATGCGCATTTAGAAGTATTGCATTAAAAATGCGAAGAAAAAAAAAGTCGGATGGAAACAGCGAAATTCAAAAAAAATCCTCAATTCGCTAAAAAGTTTTTACGTTCGCTTGAGGTGGCTTTTGGATGATTCGCAAAGTAGTTAATGCACAAAACGGGAGATGGAAACATGTTTGCTGAATAAATTCTGAGGTAACGCATATTTACCTCATGTGACGTTCAGCTGTTTCCGCTTTCCTGCCTCGTCCCGGCGTAGTTGCACGTGACTTTCTGCTGCGTAGTTTAACATTGCGTTTATTTCCCTACGTCTCCTGGCAGCATTAAACATAGCCTGTACTAGCTGAATAGATAGAATAATTACAACTTGCCCAATAGGCATTCATGAAAAAAGTCACTCCATTGTCCAAAGATGATTAGCCTCTGCTAGTTAGCAAGTTTCACTTCCTGTTTACTACCGCAAAGCTTGTCGCCGACGTCTGACGTAATCACGCGTTGCGTAACCTCAGACGTAATCACGTGTTGCGTAGCCTCGTCTGATGTAACCACGCATTGCGTAGCCTCGTCTGATGTAATCACGCGTTGTGTAGCCTCGTTTGACGCAATCACACATTGCGTAGCCTCGTCTGATGTAATCACGTGTTGTGTAGCCTCGTTTGACGCAATCACACATTGCGTAGCCTCGTCTGATGTAATCACGTGTTGTGTAGCCTCGTTTGACGCAATCACACATTGCGTAGCCTCGTCTGACATAATCATGTGTTGCGTAGCCTCGTCTGATGTAATCACGCGTTGTGTAGCCTCGTTTGACGCAATCACACATTGCGTAGCCTCGTCTGACATAATCATGTGTTGCGTAGCCTCGTCTGATGTAATCACGAGTTGTGTAGTCTCGTCTGAAGTAATCACGCGTTGCGTAGCCTCGTTTGACGCAATCACACATTGCGTAGCCTCGTCTGATGTAATCATGTGTTGCGTAGCCTCGTCTGATGTAATCACGAGTTGTGTAGTCTCGTCTGAAGTAATCACGCGTTGCGTAGCCTCGTCTGACGTAACCACGCGTTGCGTAACCTCGTCTGACGTAACCACGCATTGCGTAGGCTCGTCTGACGTAACCACGCGTTGCGTAGTCTTGTCTGACATAACTACGCGTTGTGTAGCCTCGTCTGATGTAACCACACATTGCGTAGCCTCGTCTGACATAATCATGTGTTGCGTAGCCTCGTCTGATGTAATCACGAGTTGTGTAGTCTCGTCTGAAGTAATCACGCGTTGCGTAGCCTCGTCTGACGTAA
>NW_013953159.1:7035-8354 GCF_001266775.1 Austrofundulus limnaeus
CAGTGCTGGGACATAATGTGAAATGTCCTCCTGTTGTTGGTCCAGAGGTAACGGGCTCTCCTGGCTGTTTTCTGAATGTGTTGCTCGGTTGTGTAGGTTCCCACCAGTCAGCAGAAGGAAGGTGTCTATGACGTCCCAAAGCGACACCCAGTGAGTGAGCTTGTGTCTGCCCAGCCTCCCCCTCTCAGACAAACCTCTCAGTGGTCCCAGCAGAGCTCCCAGTAAACAACCTTCTCTGGTTTGACGAGAAGCTGTGGTTCTGCTGAACGCTCGTCCACAGGGTCTCTGGTTCTGCTCCTGAGAGGTTTGCTGGGAACCAGTGCCTGTGCTGTGGCCAGTGGTGGCTGTTCTCCCTGTGCTGCTTGCTTTGTGTGGTTAACTGGAACATTGTGTGTTTGAATGTCAGAGCWTGTGTGGTTGTGGTTAAAAACCTGCATGTCTGTATTCATCCTGCATCGAACTCATGCTTTGTCTCGTATTTAAAACCTACAGATGAGTCCAGATGTGCATGGCATCATTTTCATCTGTATTCCAGCTCGTTCTGTTCTAAAGGTGTATATATGCTGTGTGTATTTCTTGTTAGTGTGTTAAATGTTGAAGAGTGTCTTCCAGACAAACTGCCTGCCTACACAATGAAAGATGACCTGTCAGGCTGCACTACATCTGCTTTTTATCTGTGTATAAAGCTGTGCTGCTGCTTGATTAAACGTGTGTGACTGCACGCAGCCTGCAGAGGCTTAGAGAGCTGCAGTGTTGCTGTGTTCCTCCATCAACACCTAGAGCTCAGCACATCTCTGCAGAGTTCTCAAGACTGGCTTTGTTTTCCTTAAACTGGCCCCACCATCACCAGCAACAACACACACACAGCTACACTGCCCTCTGCTGGCAACAATCTGTGAGTTTTTTTCTTTCCTGACTGATTCGACAGGGACAGACACACAGTAACATGTGCTGCTCATTATTCCCACAGTTGGTCAGGAGCTCACACACACTGGACTGTTTGTGTTTGTTCCTCGTCCTGCTCCAACACATGATGAGCTTTAAACTTGTTTTACTGTTTGTAGGTTTAAACACAACAACTCCACTGATGTGTGAGTCCGTCACAGCTGGACTGGACCCGACCTGCAGTTAGCATGGTTCCCCTCAAGAGACCTCTGTTGTATTAAGTACCACAAAGTCATACTTGAGGATACTTTGGTAAAAGTTAAAGTGTCATTTAGGAATATTACTTGAGTAAAAGTCTTAAAGTATCTGATATTTGTTGTAGTTAAGTATTAAAAGTCAAAGTAACGATTTAAAATGAGCAGTTAGATTTTCTG
>NW_013953159.1:8364-10167 GCF_001266775.1 Austrofundulus limnaeus
ACTCCGCCCCCTGTGAGCAAAAGGTGTGAATCAGGGCTCCAATGATACCAACATGAAGAGGGAAAAAACAAAAACAAGGGGACTTTGAGCCCCGCTTACACTCACTACATACACACAACATGACACGGGTCAGATGATGGGACACATGACCCTCTATGAACAATAGAAGTAATCAAGCCTATTGTTAGTTGATGGTCCTCTTTTGCATGTGACTAACCTGTTTGTCTATGTGGAGGCGGAGCTTATAAGGCTGAGCTCACCTGAAACTCATCAGACTGAAGAAGTCTCTTGGAGGAGAGACGAAACATTTCACTAAAGCAGAACCATCCAGAGGACCTACTGATTTTTTATTTTCTGAGCTGGTTGACATGTTTTAAAGCAGATGAGGAAAATGATGAAAAGTCTTGGTGAGTATGTCATCATAACCATTCCATGTCATGGTCCCTGTGTGCTCCCTGCTGTCCTCTCTGCTGCAGCAGGCTGTAGGTGGGTCCATTAATCTGCCCTGCTGGTCTGCTGGTCTGGTGTTGCATGTGTGTGTGATGCATGTTGCAGTGGGATGTAGAACACTTGACCTGTTTCTGCAGACAGCCATGGCTCCTGACTCCTCTTTCTCTCTTCTGATCCTCAGAATATCAGCCAATTAGAGATTTTCGGAGATATGTCCACACCTCCTGACATAACCTCTCCATCAGTGAGTGGATCTTCACGGTTCTACTTTCTAAGATTGTATTGTTGTTTTCTGACCTAACCTGTAACCAACACAGACCCCCGTCTCTCCTGCCAACACCCTGGACCCCTCGCAGGGCCTGCAGCCCCCCACGGAGCTGTTTGCTCCCTTCAATCCTGCGTCTGTGCCCTCAGGTAAGCCTCATCCCYACTGCTGGGAGGGGAACACACACAGCAGTGGGGTAAGAGGACTCAGGCAAAGGACAGAGCTGCTTGGAATAAACACAGTTGAAATGCCTACGGTGGCCCAGAAGGATCAACAAAATGCAAAAGCCAAAAACACAACAGCAAAAGCCACAATGGAAGTTATGCTAAAACAGAAGTTATCATGCTAAAGCAGAATTTTTAATATAGAAATTAGAGATTTTACTTACTTTTCCATTCAAGACTTTCCTCAACTGTGATCTTTTCTTTTTTGATGGTTGGCAAATAACAATGTAGCGCAATACTGCCATCTACTGGTATGTAGGTGGACTGGATCAGTGCTCAAATAAAAAATTGAAAAAAATTCATTCTTTCAAGCAAACGAGTCTGTTTCAAGTATTAAATTAGTCTGAGTACTGTAAAATTTTGAATTCCCTAGTAGAATTCCTGTATTAAAAATTCTGCCTTAGCATAATAACTTCCGTTTTAGCATACTTCTGTTTTAACATTACTTCCGTTTTTGCATACTTCAATTTTAACATTACTTCCATTTTAGCATAGTTCCGTTTTAGCATTTTGGTATTGGAATTGGTAATTGGGGATGGGTACAACCCAGGTGAGCGGGGGCCTCATAAGTGGCCCATTGCTCTCCCCAAAAGAAACTGGGCTTTAATCAAACCTTTTTGTCCCTCGGATGAAGGACACCAGGTTAGAAACCCTCAGTGTTCTAAGCTTCTCAGGATCCACAAAGGGGTCTCCAAGAATTCTTTCCCTTAGACTACTCAGAGCCAAGCATTGGCCTAAGTAGTGCAAAGAGGTCTCTGATTCAATGCCGCAGGCATCACTGGGCCGTTTATCAGTTCCCGTGCCTGTCTACAATCCGTCAGCTCCCTCCATCAGATTGAGTGTTGACGTCTAATCCATGCCTGT